>NC_142794.1:104600581-104676705 GCF_049724085.1 Artemia sp. Qi Xiang Cuo | reverse complement strand
GGTGAAATAACTAAGGAAAATATATTTTGTCATTTCACTAGTTTTTGAATAAGATTTTGGTGTTTTTTTTGGGATAAAATTGAAACCAGATTTATAATTGTGATTTTCCAAGTAAGTGAATATTTTTTTTCCCGTTAAGAAGTGCCGTATTTTAGGAATCCGGTGTGTCTATTGGATGTATACGCGCTGATTGCGTGATTATTTGCCGCGCAGCGTTGCCATTCGTGTTTGTGAGTTTGGTTTTCGGGCGCGAAAAAAGATTAAAATTGGCGTGTTTCCCGAGATAGGAGTTAGAGTTGATAGAGTAGTAAATTAAAAAAAAAAAAAAAAAAAAAGTTTTTTTTTTTTGTTAATTTTGTTTTTGTAGAGGGTTTATTAGTTGGTAAGAAGGAAAAAAAGTTATTGGTATTATTTGAATTGGTAAAAAAAAAGAGAAAAGAATGACGCAACAACCAGGAGGGGTACCAGCAAGGTATGTACGAACAAACACTGCGTTTCTCAGCTTTGTGGCTTTTCCGGATGGAGATGTACCTTTGGAGGTAGAAGTACACAGGTGGCTGAAACATTATGGGGTCGAAAAAGAGAACCTGATAGGTATAGACGGATCAGGGCTGCGATATAGAAAAAATATGTATGTGAAGTTCACCACTAGCAACGAGCTCCAAAAGTTCCTCGCTAAAACTGAAGATGGAATGTTATCATTTGATGGAAGATTTGTATATGTCGAAAGTTGCGAAACAAAACCCACTTTCGTGAAAATAGAAAGAATGCCGCTAGAAATGGAGTTGTTAGATATCCAAGAGACATTGGAAAGGTATGGTAGGGTTTTCTCATGCAAACGTGAGTATTACTCTGGTGACGGATATCTCGAAACAGCCAAAACAAGAGCAATAGCAAGCATGAGAATAGATAAGAACATCCCTTCTTTCATTTTCGTAAATGGAATGAGAATGCGGATATGGTACGATGGCCAAATCAAAACTTGCATTATATGTGATGAAACAGGACATTTAGCAGCTCAGTGTCCTTTTTCCTCACAGAGGTCGCAAAGAAATATAAGATCCGAACCAAGTGCCCCTAATGCTGTTAGTAGCCAAAGCAACGTGCGGCCGGAAAAACAACCTGCAAACAAAACCAGCCTGAGACCAAAAGAAAAAGAAAATGGACAGGAAAAGACAACTGCGCGTAAGAATCAGGAAGAAAAAATAGATCGCGAAAAGGAGAAAATGAAACAGGAACTCGCAAGATTGGAAAAGCGGAAAACGACCCGTGAATACAAGGACGAGATAGAAAGAAAAAAGAAACTGGAGAAAAAAGGAGAAGGGACTGAGAGCGAGGATGAAGAGTTCGAAGAGGCTCGCAGCAGGAGTAGCTCACTGCCGGGAGTACTCACTAGGGGTATGAAAAGGAACAAAAGATCGCAAAGAACAGAGTCACAGACAGGTCAAGCTGAACTTTCGAGCCGACTTGAAAGCATCGAAGGTATGATAGATAGTGTGGAAGAAATCGTACAGAGCAGCAACAGCCCTTCGGCAAACCAGGCTTTGGAACTAATCGATTACGCTGAGACGTCTTTCTCGTCAGTAGAAGGATTAGAAACCAAGAAAGCAAGAACTAGAGAAAATGCAGAAGACATGGTGATAAGTCAGCAAGAGTTTCCAAAAAATTCGCAACTTTGAACGTAAATGGAATAAAGCAAAAAGTAGACAAATAATGCTAAAAGGGTATCTACTAAAAGAAAGAATAGACTTAGCATTTATACAAGAGAACGACACAAGCGAATTAAAAGGTTTAGAACCTGAATATAAGTATTTTACGAATTGCAATGAGGATGGAGGAAGCGTGGCGATAGTATATAAAGAAAACCTCCAGGTAAAAGAAGTTCGAACCGATAGAGACGGGAGAATTATTAGGTGTGATATAGGTGGATGTAAATATGTCAAAATATATGCTCCATCAGCGTCGCAAAACAAAAAAGTACAAGAAGTATTCTTCGAAGAAAAAATAGCCCCATATATACCTAAAGATTTTGAAAACACAGTTTTCCTTAGAAATTTTAACTGCATAACAGATAAGCAAGATGCTATAGCACAAAGTGACAATATTTGCTTGTCACTGAAACAATTTGTGCGGGATACAGGCTTTCTAGACGTTTGGAAAGAACAAGTGAATACAAGGAGTTTCACTAGGATAGGCTGGACGGCGTACGGAGGAGGAGCTAGACTCGACCGCATATACACATCAAGTGAGATCCTTCCACAAATAGAGAAAATCGAGAACAAAATTGCACCGTTTTCCGACCATTAGGCTGTGATTGCCACATTAAAAAACAACGAGAGAAAAAATTCTTCTTTCAGAAATTTGTCATGGAAGATGAATACTGAAGTACTGAGAAACAAAGATTTTACAAACGCAACAGAAAAGATATTAGAGGTACTGAAAACTGTCGAGAAAAGTAGCCTTCCGAAACATTGGGAAAAGGTAGCTAAGCCAGCGATTACAAAAATGGCCCAACAAATCTCTCGGGATACAGCAAGGTTTGAAGAGAAACACGTCAGCTTTCTATATAAAGTAGCTTACCAGCTAAAAGAAGAGATAAATGCAGGGAAAAACTCAAACAAGGAATATTTTGAGGCTCTAGCAGAGATAAGAGAGGTTGAGCATAAGCGAGCAGAAGCAATAAAAATAAGAACTAAAATAGATGAACATATTCAAAACGAACAGTTAACAACAACTCCCATGTGCCGCGAGAAGAAAAAAATAAGCCAACAACAAATAAGAAGAATAATAGATCAAGAAGGGGAAGTCCTTGAAAACGAAAATGATATATTAAACGAAGCAAGAGATTATTACCAAAATGTGTTCGAGAAAGAAAAAGAAGAAACCGAAGACGAGCAAAAGAAGGTACGAGAATTTATTGAGGAAATCACTATAACAAAAGTAACTGATGAACAGAATGAAATGCTAATAAGTGAAATAACTGCAGAAGAAATAAAAAAAGCATTATCGGAAACGGGAAATAACAAATCACCGGGAAGAGACGGTATACCTTACGAATTTTATAAGCATCATGCAAATGAAATAGCCCCGATTCTGTCTGAAATGTTCAACGAGATGCTAAATAGCCCCGAAGAAAAATTAGCTGCATTGGAATAATGAAGCTCCTACCAAAGTCAGGAAATCTTGAAGAACTGAAGAACTGGAGACCTGTAAATTTAACAAACTGCGACTATCGGATTCTCACCAAAGTTCTTGCAAACCGCCTAAAAAAGGTACTTTCTAAGGTGCTAAGTAAGCGACAAAAAGGAGGATTAGATGGACGGAAAACAGCTGATGTTCTAAGAGCCATACGAAACGTAATACACGTGATAGAAAAAAAAGAAGAAAAAAGGGAAATACAGAATAACAAGTTTTGACATTCGAAAAGCATTTGACAAAATAAGAAGAACAATCCTACTTATTATACTAGTGGAGTACGATTTCTGTAAAGAGTTTATCGTATGGATAAAAAAACTTTGAAGAAAATACAACAGGCCATTGTGATAGATAATATGGAAAGCGATATCTTTGAAGCAGAGAGAGGAGTGAGACTGGGATGCCCATTAGGCTCTTTATAGTTCGAAATTTTGAAGCAAGAGATACAATGAAGAGAGATAGGAGTGACCCAACAAAAGCTAGAAGGATTTGTCGACGACCTCACAACTTTTACGGACACAGACATGGATTATTTACGAGCTCTACATTACATAACTAAGTACTGCGATTTGTTCAAACTAGAATTAAACAAAGAAAAATGCGAAGTCCTGTGTTTAAGCGAAGAAGAACCTCAGTTTATTGGCGGGATAGAAAGGAAAGATGAAATAAAGGTTTTAGGTATTCAATGGAGAAAAACATGGAAAGAGACTGAAAAAGTAAACTGGGCTAACACATTGCAGAAGCTTCAATCAGCACTTGCTTACGGCTATGGAAGAGCCTTCACAATATTTCAAAAAGCTCAATACGTTAATACTTACTGTTGTCCAGTGATATGGTATTTCGCTTCAGTATCAAACCCCACAAAAGGCATCCAGAAGAAAATAAAATCAATGATATATCAGTTCGTTTGGTACGGAAAACCCCCTCCAAAGCTTAAACTTACAGATATGTTTCTACTGAAAAGCCAAGGAGGCCTACAAATAATTAACACAGAAGCCAAGATAAAAGAACTTTACATGAAAACAATACTCGAAGAAATTCATTTTGAAGAAACAAACCCTATGAAAAATTGGTATAATGCATGGGTAAAAAATGAAAGGAGTGACTGCCCAAACTCGGTAAAAAAACTTTTCGGAACTGTTAAAGAATTACTGGAAAAAAGGATCGCAGACCCTGATAGCAAAAAAATCAACAAAACGGATATGAAACAATGGTTCATTTCGCAGGAAAACCTACCTCCAGCGAAAATTCTAGACACGAGTGATCTTGACGATGAAAGACTGAAAAAATATTTCGACCTGATATACTCTAGTTTCTTACCGCCGAAGGTTAAAGAGCATGCGTTTTTCCAAGTCCACAAAATACTGCCAACTGAAGAAAGAAAACATAGGATAGACCCCACCAAGTCGACTGGAATGTGCGGAAGGTGTGGAAATCAAATTGAAACGCTTGAACATTTAATTCTTCAGTGCACAAGCGTAAAAACAGAATTAGAAGAATTGAAACAGCTGTTAAGTAATGAAATACAAGAAAATGAGGAACTGGTCAACGCAGAAAAGATTGTAGAATTAAAATTATGTATGGAAACCAATCAAACGAAAAAACACGAAGATTTGACATACATTTTCACACATTTCAGCTATTATGTTTGGAAAGCGAAAATGAAAGATACGAACCCAACAGAGGTAATGAAAAAGGTAAGAGTTCAGTGGGATAGGCTAGTAAATATAAGGAAAGGCAAAAAGAAAGGGAAAAAGTGAAGGTTTATATAAGAGAGTGAAAAAAAAAGAAAAGGCTAGGTCAAAGAAAGAAAAAAGAGGAAAACATACACCCACGGGAAAAAAGAAGAAAAAAATGAAAAGGACACGACAGAGAGAGAAAAAAAGTTTTTGTAAGAAATTTTAATTAGAAATTGAATTGTTGTTATTTAAAAAAGGAATAAAGGAATTATAATTAAATAAGTATTGAAAGTATTATAAATATAAATTTTTAAATTTATTAGATAATTATTAATATTATGATAAAGATACAGTTTAAATGAAATTGATACGCAGAAGTGGACAGGTATTCGTAGTAAGAACGTTAACGTACAGGAAGTTACGGGATACTCCCAACGTCTACCAATAGGTATTTTTTTTTTGTAAATTTAGAGTTTTTACTTTCCATCTCTCTCCCTTTCTTTACCCTTTGTTTTACATATTTTTTTTACTGTTTCTTCGGGGGACGGGAGTAAATTTAAATTATATATCGGTGGACATATAGGTTGATGAAAAAGGATTTGAAAAGTGTAATTTAAGGTCACGATGGAAGGGGTGCCCTAAGGGGGAAGGGCAGCATGAGATATAGGATGAACCTAAATGGTATATGAAATTTGAAATGTAGTATACCTCTATTTTTATAACCTGATATATTTTGGAATGCTCAATTTTATATTAATTTTAATATATGGATTTTTTTTTAGCTGTTTTTTTAAGAAAAGAGTAGGTGACATTAAATAAATTATGAGATATTGTTAAAGAAATTTTGAAAGTCACCGAGAGGAGTGGAGGTGGGAATAAAAAAAAAAAAAAAAAAAAAAAAACTAATATACATTCATCCTATTTTATTTTATTTCATTAGCATTAACCGAACTTGACTTCTTAAGCAGTGCCCGCATAATACACCGATATCGATTTTGTTTAAGCCCTCCCGCCAAACAAAATCCTAGATAGGCCTTTCTCTAAATGTGTCGTATATAAAGGCAGTTTTTCAAGCATGCGAAGTTTTCATTATTTGTGTCAGAGCTGTGTCATAAGACCTTATCAGACATGTGGCGTCAGTAGTTTCTAAGATAAACAAAATATGTATGCGTTGCAAAGTATATGACCTGAAAGTAGACTATGGAGCACCACCATCTATACTATGCCCTTCCAAGGACAATGACAAATTGCATTTTGTAACATATAGCCTGAGCAAGACAAAGGCATTACCGACGCTTATATTCTGCCCACCTTGGAAGCTACGTTTAACGTATGGTTAAAATTTCACCATTATACGCTCGTTAGTTATACCATTTACGATTTTTGTAGAATCTAAATCAGTCGTGTTTTGCAAAATGGGTCTAAGTCTACTTTTCCTAATTTTACTGGAGAGCAAAATGAAAATGGAATCGAACAATGAAAAAATATTTCTGACAAATCAGAATTTAAGAAACTTTAAACTTTAAAGACTAGTTCCTAGTTAACTTACCGATAGGAATTCACTGGAAATGTCAAAATTGCTGAATTGTTTGGTTACTTAGAAAATGAGGGACTTACGCCCTTTTAGTACAATTTATAACTCGATCAGAATTCAAAATAAGCCCATTTTGAATAGACCAATAGATATATCTCTTTGAGCTCGTTTGAACCATCTGCTTTTGATATTTGGAAAAAAAGTGGACTTCGGCCATTTTTGAAAAACGTCTCGGAAATCATAAATCTAATTTGGTTTTACTTCCCATGTCAAAATTTGGGTCTTATTTGAGCTTGTACTTTGTTTAACAGCGGTCAAATAAAAAATCTCGGTTTTGAATAATTAGTTTGGAATGTTCTCTCCCCCTATTAGATATTGTTTTTTTTATTTGGTAATTTTGATTAAATTTCAGATTTCACACATCACGGTGGCATACACCAAAAATCTTTCTATTTTTTTTTAAATCCCTATTGTATTTTTATATAGTGAAGATATGCCTGTTGGGCAGGGAACTTTTTGACTGGGCTTCGTAAGTCCAAAGCTATTGGCCAGGGACAACCTTGTATCTAAACATTAAATTTGCTTTTATAAGTTTCTGTTCACCCAGACATTTTGAAAAAAATGTAGATGTGAGGTTTTTGCTGTCCGTCATAGAACTAGTATTAAATTTGACAATAGTTTATTTTCATTGTTGCGTAATCTCTTTCTTCTTGCTTTCGTCTTTTTTTATATTCATCTTTTATTTGTTGTATCTTTTATTTTATTTTAATCTTTCGTTTTTATTTTTAATCTTTCTTAACTTTCTTAATCTCTTTCTCTTCCTCAATTTTTTCCCCTGCTTGAAAAGTTATAAATATTTATGCGAAGCTTGAAATAAATTTCAGCGCATGCTTGCGAATGTGTGCAAATAGTTGGTTCCCAGTGAAGACTTTTTAGTCCTATTTCTCCTCCCCTTTTTTTGCTTATATTTCTGATATAGAATTTTAGCTGTGTGTTTCTAATTTTTTGTCTCTTTTCCTTTAAGTAAAGGTACATACATGTTGTGCTCAGGGCGTGGGGATCATACTTCGTTTGTTATTTTTCAAATTTAAAGGAAACAATACTTAAGAAATTAAATTATTATGAATATGGCCTTAAGCTCTAGGAAGTGAAAATAATAAGTGAAAGTGAAGATTTGAAGTCGACCTAGTCCTTTTTCCTTTTAGGTAGAACTGCTTGTTTGTTTCTTTGTATATTTTTTTGGATTGTCTCATTTTATACATTATGTTACTCTGCTCTATTGTATTTTATATATATATATATATATATATATATATATATATATATATATATATATATGTATATATATATATATATATATATATATATATATATATATATATATATATATATATATATATATATATATATATATATATATATATATATATATATATATATATATATTATATATATAAACATATCTTATATATAAATATATCTTATATATATATATATATATATATATATATATATATATATATATATATATATATATATATATATATATATATATATATATATATATATATATATATATATATATATATATATATATATATATATATATATATATATATATATATATATATATATATATAATTTGTTGTGTTTTCATTTAGACTTCTTTATTTAGTTTTCTTGCTATATTTTTGTTTTGGAAAGGTTTTTTTTTAAACATCTTGTTATTGTATTATGAAGTGTGTTAAAAATTCACTCCAATAATGTCTTATACATTGGGAACGTTTTTTCACGTTTTTAAAATTTTTAATTAATTCTGAAGTTTTAGTGTTTTCAAAAACAAATTGAATGAGAACGAGGGAAACAATTCTGAAATTGCTTTTAAAAGTTTTGAAATTGAAATTGCTTTTGAAATTTGCTTTTGAAATTACTTTTGAAATTTGAAATTGCTTTTTACTCGTCAACTCAAAAATAAAATATGTTTTCTTCGTCTACCACCCCCCCTCCCTCTATTTTACCACTTTTCTATGTTTGTGATGGTCCTGAAATTTTTTTTTCTCTCACAAAGCTATTAAGATCCCTGAAAACATGAAAGATGACCCAAAGAGTGAAAGATGACCCAAAGAGTGTTATTTAACAAAATGTAATTGTGAGAAGCCAAGTTTGATCTTAATATATATTTCGGCTGTTACGTCCAAAATTTGTATATGACATTTTTCACATGTCTGAGGTGGTTGCCAAAAACTGTCTGCTAAGTCGTTCTCAGTCAGTAGGGAAATGTGCATTAAGAGGATCTAAGTGTGATTGAAGGTAAATCGCCTTGCTGATTCTCTCTTTGAATGTTGCTCGCAGACGGTTTTTCACAATTATTTCAAGAGCTTTTAAAATGTCAGGCGCAGTGGCGGTTCTGGCCGCTCTTTCACCCGGGACAAACTCTTGATCGGCCCCCCCCCCACTGTCTCCCAAAAATTTATAGGCCAAATTTTAACAAAATATTCACCTAATAACACAAATTTGCTATTTATTTAAATCTAATTCTCTACTTTAGCCTCTGCATTATTATTAATTATCTCGAGATCTTGTAAAATACGAACAGTTTTGAATACATAACATTACAAAAAACATTAAAAATAATTAAATTTGCTTTAATTACTTTTTTTTCAAGGAATGGTGATAAAGATATGGGAAGTATCTAAATTTTGGATTCAATTTGCTTATGCTTACTGCCAACTACTTTCTCTACTTCAATTCAAGAAAAATAAAACTATAAAAATTACAAAATGATTATAACCGTTAGATTATTTATTTGAAATTTTGTGCCTCTAAAAATTCTGTGACCAGGGAAAATGCCCCCTCTTCTCCTCTCAAAACCGCCTCTGGTCAGATACGACCTTCAGGCGTAAGCCACGATATAATGATTGAACTTGCTAATTAATATTTTTTAATACTATTCTAATTGAAATCATTAGAATTCATTATTATTTTTTTATTTTCCATGCTTTTCATGAACACTTTCTGTTTATGAGAGTTTCTTTTGGGGGCTCCTGGCCCCTTTTTAAATTGTAAAACGTTCTAAGTTCTTGTAACGCCTAGTTTCGGAGTTTTGGACATCAGTTTGCCATCTTGGAATCATTATTCCACTCTACATAGATGGGGCTACTCACTTCAATGATACAGCAGCTAGATATTGAAATACTGAAAGATATCGAAAAGGAAATCCAAATACCCTGCCTTTTGATATTTGTACATCAAGTTGCACATAGTTGTGGAATAACAAGCAATTTCTGGAGAGACCAATAAACGCCTTTTTGATAACTGATTTTTTTTTTGTGAGAAATATTAAGTCAGTAAAAATACTGAAGTTTTGGCTGGAAGCATTTTTTGTAACTAAGCCCTGTTTATCTGTAGTTTCATTTTACCTATTTCCTATCTATGTACTTTGGAGTACTCTTGTTACTTCTATTTACTCTCTGTCTTGTTGTGAATGTATAGTTTTCAAAATTAAGGCCATGTTTGTCGTTTACATCTTTGACGGGTCGATTCATAAATAATTCATAAACCAAGAGTAAATTTGATTGATCATACATATTCACAGGATGTGTAGAGGCCGAGTTCCTATCGTCGCCCTATTAAGTACTTTTAGGCGTTAGAAGACGTAATAAAAGTAAGTTAGATTGGGCTGAAGTTAAAAAACGAACGCTTTAAGTTTGGAAAACTAATATGGGCTTGTGTTTCTACTTCTCTGCTTTCAACTGGGCTCATAGTTTTCTAAATATTTCAACTTGAATTATCTATATTTCTCGAACTCTTTCATCTTTTTACTTGGATTGTCTTTTTCTATTTCCCTGCTTTCTATTGGGCCCTTATGTTCTTCAAATTTTCTGACTAGAAATCTTTGGAAATATACATCCTTAAGCCTGTTTCATAATCGGAAAAGATTACAATTTTGGCTACTCTTATGAAATTATTTATGAATCAACTCAATGTATGTGAATAAATGCCGATTTTGTTTATGCATCTGTCATAGTAGTGTAAAATATTTGATGCTGGCATCAATATATCGAGCTGGATTCAATATCGGTGCAAAATATCAAATATTTGGAATGGTAATAATAGCATTCTTAGTCATAACAAAATTTTATGACACGTTTTGTAAAACCGATCAATGAGAAAAACAGAAAGATTTTGTAAAACAGAACAATTCGTTTCAGAGGGGTTCAGTAGGTTTTTCTTTTGTTATATAAAGTAACTTTAAGTTTCTTTTTTTTCAGTGCATAGTTTGACTATTTTTAATGTGTTTCTCATGGCTTAAATCATGATATTGTATGTTTTTCGGTTCTTTAAAACATAAAGATTAAGATAAAACATTTTTCTTCAAATGGGATGTATTATGTTTTTCTTTGTTTTATGCAGTAGTTCTAAGGTTTTTTTTTTCATGCACCGTCTGTCAGCTTTAAATGCATGTGTCATTGATTTATTAATCCTATTTTTTTTGTTTTTATTTATTTAAAGCAGAAAAAAAATCTTTTTTATTAAAGGTTTCAGGACCTTTTCTTTTTTATACGTATGTTGTGGTTTTAGGTTTTTTTTCAGTATACAGTTTGACTGTTTTAATAACTGGCGAATTGAATGAAAAAGTGACATCTGTTTTTCATAAAAATTGTTTTATCAAAGGAAATAAGTGCTTCAGTTCGTCTTTTAATGAAATAATTAAATGACAGTCATAAGTGATAAAAGTCACAACAAATGTTTTTATAACGGTCATAACAAATCATATCTTTGTCTTAATATTGCTATTTTTATGATGTTTACAATAAAATATTACTTTTTTAGCAACAAAATATTTTTAAAACGTTAGAAACGAAATATTTAGTTGCAAATATTATTTAGTGACAATTTTAAAAGTTACTATTTTAGTAACGAAAATCTATTTTAATAGTAAAACCTTACTATTTTTATCTTAATAATGCATGGGTTCGTTATCTTCTAGTATTATCGTACTATTGTTCGCTTAGGACTATTTTATTTAAAATTTACTTAAAGTGCAGTTTGCATGCAAGAGTGACCACATTAAGCAATGTCGTCTTTGGTGTTTTGAATATAATAACAATTTATTTCATTCAACCTCTTCCCAATGTGAAATGGAATAAGAGGAGTACAGAAAATAAAAACACGAGCATTCCAAGATCACTTATCGGTCAAACCCGATTACTTATCTTTAGTATTTCATGAGACATAAACAAATTAGAGAGAAAAGGGAATACTTCTTAAAACGGTATGGATTAGTTGTCGATAGTTTATTCCCGCTAACGCTGGAAAAAGTAGGATAACTGAGAATAAGTGACGTCATAATGAAACAAAATTCTAATTTTTCAAAAGTGGAAAGAATATATGAAATAATATGCAGAGAACAAAAAAGGAGAGTAACTTTGAGATGTGACACACCTTCAGGTGTTTGTAAATAAGCTGTATTTGCAATGAAGTAACCGTGATTAGTGTTATTATTCGCCTAGTTGTCTATAGCGTTTCAGATTGACAAGTTGCCGGAAAACTTTTTGTAGTTATCTTTTAAAGATTACATCTGGGAAGTTCATTTAAGCGGATAAGTCGGATAGGCCGTGTTTCAAAACTTGACTGAATATGTTGCACAACACTTATGCACTTCGTTTTTACTACAATTGGTCCAGTTTTGAAGTTATCTTGAAGTGTAATGGTTGCTACGTCCTCATTGGCACTTGATAGAGAATAGCTCTCAAAATGAAAGATGTGGATTAACTTACTTGTCAATTAATGACAGAAAATTAAGTTCAGAGCCGAACAAGGGTACCGTGTATGAGGGCGGAGGGTAAAAAAGCATTATAATCTATTCATGCTAAAGAAAATCGATGTATTAATAGTTCGATATTCTTTGATATTGCGTACTCCAAATTTCTAATTCATGAATAGTTTCCAAGTTATAGGAATGGTAATTCATTTC
Organism: Artemia sp. Qi Xiang Cuo; assembly: GCF_049724085.1. Classification (NCBI taxonomy): domain Eukaryota; kingdom Metazoa; phylum Arthropoda; class Branchiopoda; order Anostraca; family Artemiidae; genus Artemia; species Artemia sp. Qi Xiang Cuo. The sequence goes on along the minus strand of NC_142794.1, from coordinate 104,664,320 downwards.
ATTGTTGATTTGATCATAGTAGAGAGAGAGAGAGAGAGAGAGAGAGAGAGAGAGAGAGAGAGAGAGAGAGAGAGAGAGAGAGAGAGAGAGAGAGAGAGAGAGAGAGAGAGAGAGAGAGAGAGAGAGAGAGAGAGAGAGAGAGAGAGAGAGAGAGAGAGAGAGAGAGAGAGAGAGAGAGAGAGAGAGAGAGAGAGAGAGAGAGAGAGAGAGAGAGAGAGAGAGAGAGAGAGAGAGAGAGAGAGAGAGAGAGAGAGAGAGAGAGAGAGAGAGAGAGAGAGAGAGAGAGAGAGAGAGAGAGAGAGAGAGAGAGAGAGAGAGAGAGAGAGAGAGAGAGAGAGAGAGAGAGAGAGAGAGAGAGAGAGAGAGAGAGAGAGAGAGAGAGAGAGAGAGAGAGAGAGAGAGAGAGAGAGAGAGAGAGAGAGAGAGAGAGAGAGAGAGAGAGAGAGAGAGAGAGAGAGAGAGAGAGAGAGAGAGAGAGAGAGAGAGAGAGAGAGAGAGAGAGAGAGAGAGAGAGAGAGAGAGAGAGAGAGAGAGAGAGAGAGAGAGAGAGAGAGAGAGAGAGAGAGAGAGAGAGAGAGAGAGAGAGAGAGAGAGAGAGAGAGAGAGAGAGAGAGAGAGAGAGAGAGAGAGAGAGAGAGAGAGAGAGAGAGAGAGAGAGAGAGAGAGAGAGAGAGAGAGAGAGAGAGAGAGAGAGAGAGAGAGAGAGAGAGAGAGAGAGAGAGAGAGAGAGAGAGAGAGAGAGAGAGAGAGAGAGAGAGAGAGAGAGAGAGAGAGAGAGATAGAGAGAGAGATAGACAGAGAGAGAGAGAGAGAGAGACAGAGAGAGAGAGAGAGAGAGAGAGAGTACGAATTTATTAGAATACAAAAAAACATTAATATTTTAACCCCGGACAATTACTCTTAACCACTCTGCACGTAAAACTGAGACGGAAAAGAGAAACCAAGACAAATAAAATAATTTTTTATAAGAATTCTTGCAAATTCCCCCTGTGTATAATTTTCCGGACAAGTTCACTCCCAGGAAACTTCCATCTCCATGAAAAAATTCCCAACGGAAAAACCCCCAGCAAAAAAATTTGTCCCCCCTCCAACCTACTATATGTTCCGGCATTCCAATAACAAATACTAGGCGCAAACACTGGGCAAATTCTATAACTTAAAAACTATTCTTCTGAGGTTTTTTTTTTTGGGGGGGAGGTATTTTATACCAAAAGGCGGTGTTATTGGGCCTTTCAACTATGATTAACAAAATGGTTATCTAAAAATTTTGATTGGAAGGTTTTTGAAAAAAGGGGCAGGGAGGGGGTCTATTTGCCCTCCGATTTTTTGGTCACTATTTCTGTTTGAATGAGCCCTCTCCCGATATTCTAGAACCAATGGGTTGATACTATCACCCCTGGGGAAAAAAAAACAAAAATAGTAAACAAGTAAACACGCATCCGTGATCTTTCTTCTTGCAAAAAGCTCAAAATTTCAGATGTGTGCCGATAAGAGCTTGAAACTTAAACAGTAGGGTTCTCTGATGCGCTAAATCTGATGGTTTGATTTTCATTGATATTACTTGAGTTTAGGAGCTGTTTCCCCGTTGTTTTGAAAATCTGGACAATTGTCCTAGGTTCGTAACCTTTGATGGGAGTAGAGTAACACATTATACTTTGCTTACAGCACTAGGAATCTCCATGCTATTTGTGTAGATCACTAGGAATCTACGCTATTTGCGTACAGCTCTACAGCTTTTCAAAGAGAGTGAGTATCCCATAGCATGTACTTATGGAATTTACTTGGTTTATATTCCTTCGTATGCTATTCTACGGGACCTCTACACCATTTCGAAGAGAGTGAGGATCCCCTGCAATCAGACGGACTCGAGAGTAGTTTGATTAAGAGTGCAACAAGTTTAGAATTGATGCCAATATGCTGTTGAATCATTTACTAAAAAGAATAATTCAATTTGCAAAAAAAAGGTTTAGCATTTGCGAACTGGACTCTATGAACGATATTAATTAATGTTTGAATAATAGGAGCGTGACTGATTCCAATTAGTGATTGGATCACATGAAGGTGGAGAAATAAGGGTATAGCATTTGCGAATTGGACTATACGAACAATATTAATTGAATAATAGGGAAATAACAGAGCTAGATAACATTTGCGAATTGGATCATATGAAGATGGAGACAAAGGGTTAAATGTTAAACTGATTAGCAGTTAAGGTAACCCCACAGGGCTCGTTAACTCAGGTAATTTATTATAGATTTGAAACAGCATCAATCTGTGAAAATGGCTAACGATGATAGAATGACTTTGTGAGTTGACCTAGCTTTACCTCTCTGATGCGGTCTGTATAATACACAAGTGGTGTTTGAACAGTGTTGTCAATTTAAAATAGGGTCGAACGATATAGTATACTAAAAAGTTGATATTAAAATCGTATTCAAAATATTTTCTTGGAAAGAAATTTAATTTTTTTATTAATTTTGGATATCTATGGATATTCTTTTAGATATATCATTAAGGAAGTGGCTAATTACAGAATAGTACGCTTGAAATTTCTTGATGACCGAAGATTTTTGTTTTTCTTCCAAAACGGTTAATATTTTCAGGGTCTTAGCTTTTGACGGATAACATTAAACCTAAGGAAATTTATGTATTTGGAATAAGCGTACAAAACCAATCATTTTACGCATCTATTATTATCAAAATTCCATTTTTAGAGTTATTGTTACTTTCAGGTCGATTTGCACTTTACTCTCACTTTGTTTCCCAAAAACTGTTTAAAACTGTTTTTTTGTAGTTGTTTTCGTTTTTTTTTTGCTCGTCTTGATAGGAATTCTGAAACCAGTTGGTAGTTGAAATTTCTTGATGACTAAAGATTTTTCTTCTTCTCATAAAAAGCATAATATTCTCAGGGTAATAGCACTTGCAAGACAGCATTAAACCTAAGGAATTTTATGTATTTGGAATCAGTATGCAAAGCCGATCATTTTCAAGTATCTATAATTGTTAAAATTCCATTTTTAGAGCTATTGTTACTTTCGGCCCGAGTTGCACTTTACTTTCACTTTATTTCCCTATAATTTTTTAAAATTAGGGTTTTTTGTTGTAGTTCTTTTTCGATTTTGCTTTTTTTTCGACTTGTTTGGAATTCTGAAACCAGTTGGTAGTTAAAATTTCTTGAAGACTAAAGATTTTTCTTTTTCTTCTAAGAAGCATAATATTCCCAGGGTTTTAGCTTTTGACAGATAACATTAAACCTAAGGAAATTTATGTATTTGAAATCAGTATACAAAGCCAATCATTTCCATGTATCAATAATTATTCAAATTCCATTTTTAGAGTTGTGGTTACTTTCGGGACGAGTTGCACTTTTTTTCACTTTGTTTTCCAAAAAGTGTTTTAAATTAGGTTTTTTTTTTTTTATTTGTTTTTTTTTCTTGTCTTTTGTTTGACTTGATATGAATTATTAAAACAGTTGTTAGTATAAATTTCTTTATTACTAAAGTTTTCTAAAAGTCTTAATATTATGAGGGTCTTTTCTTTTGACGGATAAGATTAAACCTAAGAAATGTTATGTATTTGGAATCTGTATACAAAGCCAATCATTTTCATGTATCTATAATTATTAAAATTCCGTTTTTAGAGTTATGGTTACTTTTGGGCCGAGTTGCACTTTACTTTCACTTTGTTTCCCAATAACTGTTTAAAATTAGGGTTTTTTGTTGTAGTTGTTTTCGTTTTTGCTTTTTTGTTCGACTTGTTTGGCATTCTGAAACCAGTTGGTAGTTGAAATTTCTTGATGAAGAAAGATTTTTCTTTTTAAAATTCCGTTTTTAGAGTTGTGGTTACTTTCGGGACGATTTGCACTTTTTTTCACTTTGTTTCCCAAAATCTGTTTAAAATTGGGATTTTTTTTTGTTGTAGTGTTTTTTTTGTTCGACTTGATAGGAATTCTGAAATCAGTTTTAGTAAAATTTCTTGATGACTAAAGATTTTTGTTTATCTTCTAAAAGGCATAATATTCTCAGGGTCTTCTTTTTTGACGGATAACATTAAACCTAAGGAAATTCTTGTATTTGGAATCAGCGTATAAAGCTAATCATTTTTTGTATCTATTATTATTAAAATCCCGGTTACTTTCGGACCGAGTTGCACTTTACTTTCACTTTGTTTCCCAAAAACTGTTTAAAATTTGGAATTTTTTTGTCATAGTTTATTTTTTTTGTTTTTTTTTGTTCGACTTGATAGGAATTCTGAAACCAGTTGGTAGTGAAATTTTGTGATGACTAAGGAAATTTATATATTAGGAATCAGTGCACAAAGCCAATCATTTTTAAATATCTATTTATATTAATATTCCATTTTTAGAGTTATGGTTACTTTCAGGCCGAGTTGCACTTTATTTTCACTTTGTTTCCCAAAAACTGTTGAAAATTGTTTTTTTTTTGTTATAGTTGCTTTTTTTGTTTTTTTGTTCGAATTGATAGCAATTCTGAAACCAGTTGGTAGTTGAAATTTCTTGATGACTAATGATTTTTGTTTTTCTTCTAAAAGGCGTAGTATCTATTATTATTAAAATTCTGTTTTTACAGTTATGGTTACTTTCGGGCCGAGTTGTAATTACTTTTTGTGTAACTAAAGCCTGGTAAAATGTGAATCATTTTGCTCCAAATTAGAACTTAAAGGGGTGCTTTTAAATACATATGAAAAAAAATTGATAAAGATTTCCTTTTCTTCTAAAGGTGTAAAATTCTCAGACGGATGTGACTTCACTTAGTATTCTAACGGATCCTCTTGCTTCTCTGACAGATGTGCTGATGGAGCTTTTTCCCTGATTCTCTTCGTTCTGATTTTCAACCGATGTCAAATGGAGTCTGTTCTCCAATTCTATGCATAGAATAGATTCACATAATTATAAGATAATTCATTTCATCATATACGGTGTGATCGATTCTGAATATATTGACATAAAAAACTCATCTTTTGGAATAATTTTGGAGTGTGTTTTTATTACTGGGTGAAGATAATAGAGAAATATACAATTACCATTGGGATGTTAACAATAACTTGTTTGATTATGATAAACGCTTATGGAGTATTACGTTATGCTGTCTAAACGGACTAAGATTTTACGATAGAAAAATAAAACCATTCAATAAAAATGCTATAGAATTAAAGCATGTACAAGAGGAAGTCCATGAAATTTGCAACTTTTTGGAGTAAAAGCATTATACGTTAAAGGGAATGTCTCTAAAGATAAGCTCAGGATCCTAGAATATGACACTAATATCCCCCATTTTAACTTACAGGGCTTTTGGATGTGAAAAATATCCTAATCCGATTCTTCGTCCCATTGATGAGGTGACATTTTCATGTATTGGGTACCTGGAATGATATCATATGTGGACAGGTGTATTAGATATACCCTAGTGCAAAATGAAGCACATCCCATTTCATGGGATCATCAAATGTAGATGAGTAACGATTAGCCTGATAATGATGAATGGTGATAACACTCCCCATGATATCAACTCTCTAAAGGTGTAGGGATAGTTGTATTGGCCATTATGCGATAATAGTGAAAAAAATGTTGTTGTATAGGCCATTATGCGAAAATAGCAAAAAAACGTTATTACTCTTATTATAAATGAAAACAAAAAAGTTATTTCAACTAATTTTTAAAAATCATATTAGAAGATGAAAAACCCCTATCGTAGTTGACATGAGTAATAAATCATTGTGATAAGTGTTGTCTTTGAAAATAAACAAAAATGATTTTAGTTTCTTATGAGTATAATTATTTCAAAAATTTATTTGAATTTGTTTATTAATAAAAATTCGTTTCAGAGGGTTTCAGTTGGTTTTTCTTTTTTTATATAAATTAACTTTAGGTTTCTTCTTTTTTTTCAGTTCATATTTTTAATATTTTTTATGTGTTTCTCATGGCTTAAATCATGATATTGTATGTTTTTCGGTTCTTTAAAACATAAAGATTAAGATAAAATATTTTTCTTCAAATGGGATGTATTATGTTTTTCTTTGTTTTATGCATTAGTTCTAAGGTTTTTTTTTCAGTGCACCGTCTATCATCTTTAAATGCATTTGTCATTGATTTATTAATCCGATTTTTTTTGTTTTTATTTATTTAAAGCAGAAAAAAAAATTTGTTTCTTAAAGGTTTCAGGACCTTTTCTTTTTTATACGTATGTTGTGGTTTTAATTTTTTTTTCAGTATACTGTTTGACTGTTTTAATAACTGGCGAATTGACTGAAAAAGGACATCTGTTTTTCATAAAAATTGTTTTATCCAAGGAAGTAAGTGGTTCATTTTGTCTTTTAATGAAATAATGAAATAACAGTCATAATTGATAAAAGTCACAACAAATGTTTTTATAACGGTCATAACAAATCATATCTTTGTCTTAATATTGCTATTTTTATGATGTTTACAATAAAATATTACTTTTTAGCAACAAAATATTTTTAAAATATTAGAAACGAAATATTTAGTTGCAAATATTATTTAGTGACAATTTTAAAATATTAATGTTTTCTTAGAAAAAAATAAAAAAAGTTAACATTAAACAGTTTTTTTTATACAATGAGCTCTATGGTGATTAGAAAGAAAAAAAACATCTAGTCACTAGCCTTTAAGAATTAAGAAAGCCTAAAGGGACAAAACCTACACAGAGAGAAATGGCTCTGCAGCAAACATATACGAGGGGACATCCCCTCGTATATGTATATATTCCCCACTAGACTATATTCCCATCATCCCTTCTCCCAAATCTTGTTGTTTTTATTATACTTTTTGCGAACAAACTGCTAAATGAGGTTTGTATAAAACATGACATTGTTGGCCTCACAAGCCAAACTGGGGTGTACTCAACAAAACAATATAGTAGTAAGTAAATATTACTCATCAACATTGTTTTAATAATAATCCTCGGGTTTATAACTGTAGCTGATAGGTAGATTTTTTGTTAATGTTTTCTGTTAGTAATAAATAATGTAGTGATGTAAAGATATTACGGTTTAATTATATGCTAATACTTATTGCAAGAATACCAATTTAGCTCAATTTCAATAGTATCAACTAGTATAAAAATACTTAAATTTATACAAATTTTCTACTAGTTATAAATGCACAAATTAATTGGGGGGATGGGGGTTAAATAATTAGAAAAAAGGCCAGTGTCATCAGAGTGAACAGGTATGTGTTTTTTTTTTTTTTTTTTTTTTTTTTTTTTTTTTTAATGTTACCCCTTTTTCTTTTCTTTTTGTTTTGTTTATTCATTTGCTCAATCTAATTTTGTGTTAAATTTATTGGTGCAACCCATTATTACATTGTCTTAAGACAATCGCTCCCATTCAGCAAATAATTTTATTTTTTTTATTTCCCCCTGCAGCGCTGATTTGACCCTGGCTTCCTTTAGCTTCAATTTAATTTTCTTCTGACTGACTGAAGACTGACTCTTCTGACTGTCTCAGAATTCTTATAAAAAATTATTTTATTTGTCTTGCTTTCTCTTTTCCGTCTCAGAAAAAATACAGTAGAATAATAATAGAATAAATTCATAAATTGCGTGCCCATCACAGGGGGGGAGGGGGCAGCTCACGAAAATGTAGGAGGAGGCATGGATTTCTTATATGAAGGTATAAAAAAATCTCAGAAAACTGGTTTATTGGACTTAATCTGACGGAAATTTTGATTCGGAAGGCATGGATTTCTTATATGAAGGTATAAAAAAATCTCAGAAAACTGGTTTATTGGACTTCTTCTGAGACGGAAAAGAGAAAGCAAGACAAATAAAATAATTTTTTATAAGAATTCTTGCAAATTCCCCCAGTGTATAATTTCCCCTGACAAGTTAACTCCCACGAAACTTCCATCTCCATGAAAAATCCCCCACGGAAAAACCCCCAGCAAAAAAATTTGTCCCCCCTCCAAACGAATATATGTGCCTGCCTTCCAATAACAAATACTATGCGCAAACAATGGGCAAATTCTATAACTTAAATACAATTCTTCAGGGGCTTTTTTTTGGGAGGGGGAGGCATTTTATGCCAAAAGGCGGTGTTATTGGGCTTTACAACTATGATTAACAAACTGGTTATCTAAAAATTTTGATTGGAAGGTTTTTGAAAAAAGGGGTTGGGAGGGGGTCTAGTTGCCCTCCGACTTTTTGGTCACTATTTTTGTTTGAATGAGCCCTCTTCCGATATTCTAGAACCAATGGGTTGATACTATCACCCCTGGGAAAAAAACTAAAAAGCAAACAAATAAACACGCATCCGTGATCTTTCTTCTTGCAAAAAGCTCAAAATTTCAGATGTGTGCAGATAAGAGCTTGAAACCTAAACAGTAGGGTTTTCTGATACGCTAAATCTGATGGTCTAGCTTTTGACGGATAAGATTAAACCTAAGGAAATTTATGTATTTGGAAGCAGCGTACAAAACCAATCATTTTTATGTATCTATTATTATTAAAATTCTGTTTTTAGAGTTATGGTTATTTTTTTGCCACATTGTCCTTTACTTTTACTTTGTTTCCCAAAAACTGTTTAATTTTTTTTTTGTTGGAGTTGCTTTTATTTTTGTTTGTTCGAATTGATAGGCATTCTGAAACCAGTTGGTAGTTAAAATTTCTTGATGACTAAATATTTTTCTTTTTCTTCTAAGAACCATAATATTCCCAGGGTTTTAGATTTTGACAGATAACATTTAACCTAAGGAAATTTATGAATTTGGAATCAGTATACAAAGCCAATCATTTCCATGTATCAATAATTATTAAAATTCCATTTTTAGAGTTGTGGTTACTTTTTGGACGAGTTGTACTTTTTTTCACTTTGTTTTCCAAAAAGTGTTTTAAATTAGGGTTATTTTTTATTGTAGTTGTTTTTGTTTTTGCTTTTTTGTTCGACTTGATAGGAATTCTGAAACCAGTTGGTAGCAGAAATTTCTTGATGACTGAAGTTTTTCTTTTAAAAGGTTTAATATTCACAGGGTCTTAGCTTTTGACGGATAACATTAAACCTAAGGAAATTTATGTATTTAGAATTAGCGAATAAAGTTAATCTTTTTTTGTATCTATTATTATTAAAATCCCGTTTTTAGAGTTATGGTTACTTTCGGACCGAGTTGCACTTTATTTTCACTTTGTTTCCCAAAAACTGTTTAAAATTGGGATTTTTTTTTGTTGTAGTGGTTTTTTTTTTGTTCGACTTGATAGGAATTCTGAAACCAGTTGGTAGTGAAATTTCTTGATGACTAAAGATTTTTGTTTATCTTCTAAAAGGCATAATAATCTCAGGGTCTTAGCTTTTGACGGATAGCATTAAACCTAAGGAAATTTATGTATTAGGAATCAGCGTATAAAGCTAATCATTTTTTGTATCAATAATTATTCAAATTCCATTTTTAGAGATGTGGTTACTTTCGGGACGAGTTGTACTTTTTTCACTTTGTTTCCCGAAAAGTGTTTTAAATTAGGGTTATTTTTTGTTGTAGTTGTTTTTGTTTCTGCTCTTTTGTTTGACTGGATAGGAATTCTGAAACCAGTTGTTAGTAGAACTTTCTTGATGACTAAAGTTTTTCTTCTAAAAAGTTTAATATTCTCAGGGTCTTAGCTTTTGACGGATAACATTAAACCTAAGGAAATTTATGTATTTAGAATTAGCGAATAAAGTTAATCATTTTTTTGTATCTATTATTATTAAAATCCCGTTTTTAGAGTTATGGTTACTTTCGGACCGAGTTGCACTTTATTTTCACTTTGTTTCCCAAAAACTGTTTAAAATTGGGAATTTTTTTTGTTGTAGTTGTTTTTTTTTTGTTCGACTTGAGAGGAATTCTGAAACCAGTTGGTAGTGAAATTTCTTGATGACTAAAGATTTTTGTTTATCTTCTAAAAGGCATAATATTCTCAGGGTCTTAGCTTTTGAAGGATAGCATTAAACCCAAGGAAATTTATGCATTTGGAATCAGCGTATAAAGCTAATCATTTTTTGTATCTATTATTATTAAAATCCCGTTTTTAGAGTAATGGTTACTTTCGGACCGAGTTGCACTTTACTTTCACTTTGTTTCCCAAAAACTGTTTAAAATTTGGAATTTTTTTGTTATAGTTTATTTTTTTTGTTTTTTTTTTGTTCGACTTGATAGGAATTCTGAAACCAGTTGGTAGCGAAATTTCGTGATGACTAAGGAAATTTATGGATTAGGAATCAGCGCACAAAGCCAATCATTTTTAAATATCTATTTATATTAATATTCCATTTTTAGAGTTATGGTTACTTTCGGGACGAGTTGCACTTCATTTTCACTTTGTTTCCAAAAACTGTTGAAAATTGTTTTTTTTGTTATAGTTGCTTTTTTTTTTTTTTGTTCGAATTGAAAGCAATTCTGAAACCAGTTGGTAGTTGAAATTTCTTGATGACTAATGATTTTTGTTTTTCTTCTAAAAGGCGTCGTATCTATTATTATTAAAATTCCGTTTTTACAGTTATGATTAACTCTCGGGCCGAGTTGCAATTACTCTTTGTGCAACTAAAGCCTGGTAAAATGTGAATTATTTCGCTCCAAATTAGAACTGAAAGGGGTGCTTTAAAATACATATGAAAAAAAATTGATAAAGATTTTCTTTTCTTCTAAAGGAGTAATATTCTCAGACGGATGTGACCTCACTTAGTATTCTAACGGATCCTCTTGCTTTTCTGACAGATGTGCTGATGGAGCATTTTCCCTGATTCTCTTTGTTCTGATTTTCAACCGATGTCAAATGGAGTCTGTTCTCCAATTCTATGCATAGAATAGATTCACATAATTATAAAATAATTCATTTCATCATGTACGGTGTGATCGATTCTGAATATATTGGCATAAAAAACTCATCTTGTGGAATAATTTTGGAGTGTGTTTTTATTACTGGGTGAAGATCATAGAGAAATATACAATTACCATTGGGATGTTAACAATAACTTGTTTGATTATGATAAACGCTTATGGAGTATTACGTTATGCTGTCTAAACGGACTAAGATTTTACGATAGAAAAATAAAACCATTCAATAAAAATGCTATAGAATTAAAGCATGTACAAGAGGAAGTCCATGAAATTTGGAACTTTTTGGAGTAAAAGCATTATACGTTAAAGGGAATGTCTCTAGAGATAAGCTCATGATCCTAGAATGTTACACTAATATCCCCCTTTTTAACTTACAGGGCTTTTGGATGTGAAAAATATCCTAATCCGATTCTACGTCCCATTGATGAGGTGACGTTTTTTATATATTGGGTACCTGGAATGATACCATATTTGGACAGGTGGATTAGATATACCCTAGTGCAAAATACAGCACATCCCATTTCATGGGATCATCAATTGTAGATGAGTAACGATTAGCCTGATAATGATGAATGGTGATAACACTCCCCATGATATCAACTCTCTAAAGGTGTAGGTGTGCTCTTTAAACCACCAATTTAGCTCAATTTCAATAATATCAACTAGTATAAAAATACTGAAATTTAGACAAATTTTCTACTAGTGATAAATGCACAAATTAATGGGGGGGATGGGGGTTAAATAATTAGAAAAAAGGCCAGTGTCATCAGAGTGAACAGGTAAGTGATTTTTTTTCCTTTTTTTAATGTTACCCCTCTTTCTTTTCTTTTTGTTTTGTTTATTCATTTGCTCAATCTAATTTTGTGTTAAATTTATTGGTACAATCCATTATTACATTGTCTTAAGACTATAGCTCCCATTCAGCAAATAATTTTTTTTATTTCCCCCTGCAGCGCTCATTTGACCCTGGCTTCCTATAGCTTCAATTTAATTTTCTTCTGACTGACTTTTTTTTCACATAGTGATTAGTCGTGACTATTTGCTTTTAATTTCTTTCCCACCTTGTTATACTTTTTTTCGTAATTAAAAAAAAAAAATCAACGAAAAGTATGGAGCACCACAAAAATTTAAAACGAACAGAAGTTATTACGTATATAAAGGGGGCTGCCCCCTCCTCACCACCTCGCTATTCACGCTAAAGTTTTTTAGTACTTTTAAAAAAGCTTCTTATTGTTCTAATTAAACGGCTCTTGTGTTTCAGGAGTCATTATTAAGCAATTGGGACAAAATTCAAACTTTAGCTTAAAAAACAAGCTATAAAAGAGGGGGCAGCCCCTTTATATCCTCAATAATTTTTGTTCGTTTTAGGTTTTAATGTTGTTTTTTACTTTCAGTTAAATAACTTATTTTTTTTTAATTTCTGATTTTTTTAAATAATGCCAGAAAATTCGGCCCCACCTCAGCCGAGATACCCCCTCCCCACGAAAATATCCTCTAGGCAATATAATTCCGGTAAAAATTTACCCCGGACAATTACTCTTAACCCCTCTGCACGTAAAATTGAGACGGAAAAGAGAAACCAAGACATATATAAAGAATTTTGTATAAGAATTCTGGCAAATTCCCTCTGTGTATAATTTCTCCGGACAAGTTCGCTCCCAGGAAACTTCCATCTCCATGAAAAATCCCCCATGGAAAAACCTCCAGCAGAAAATTTGTCCCCCCTCCAAACGAATATATATGTCTGCATTCCAATAACAAATACTATGCGCAAACAATGGGCAAATTCTATAACTTAAAGACTATTCTCCTGAGGCTTTTTTTTTGGGGGGGGGAGGAATTTTATACCCAAAGGCGTTGTTATTGGGCCTTTCAACTATGCTTAACAAAATGGTTATCTCAAAATTTTGATCGGAAGGCTTTTGAAAAAAGGGGCAGGGAGGGGGTTTAGTTGCCCTCCGACTTTTTGGTCACTATTTCTGTTTGAATGAGCCCTCTCCCGATATTCTAGAACCAATGAGTTGATACTATCACCCCTGGGGAAAAAAAACAAAAAAGCAAACAAATAAACACGCCGCCGTGATCTTTCTTCTTGTGTAAGGGGGGGGAGGATCTTGTCAGGGTGATTACTCCATGCCCAAACTCATCCATGAGACCCGAGAACCCCTAAAAAAGCCTCAATGGACAAAATGTACCTAATGAGAGATACATCTTGACAAAATCTTGACCATAGAAGATAAATAAACAACACAACACAGGTATAAGAAAAACTAAGATTTTATTATGAAAGAAGAGAACTTTTTAAATTAATAGTTATTTCATATAAACTCAATGTTCAATAATTATGATTCATAATCGAAGATCAATTCTTGTTCTATAATTGCTAGAAGTAAAGTTTATTATTATTAAAGGAAAGCAAGCATAATAACTAGTATATTAAGACTAATATGTTCCTGCTTAAAGGAATTTAATAATAATATTAAAGAATGGGATATATATGTATATATATATCCATTTACTAAGATTTTAACATAATAAAATTAAGAAAGAGAAAGGAACATATCAGACTTACATTCTGCATGCATACGAAAAGCTTACGCAAAGTCAAAACCCCAACTGCCTTCTCTCCTCAGTCTCACCCTACATCAAAGATATGTTCCCCCCATTTGTCAAACAAACGTAGCTAATTCAACCCTTCCAAGAAAAGGGTTTCTATTGCAAAATAAGGAAATTGCATACAGGGAAAGGATTACAAAGATAAGTTTATTGGGTTCAATACCCCAAAAGGGCATTGGCTTAAGCCGGATTCATAGCGACTTGATATTAATTTTACAATTAGGAGGACATTTATTACAAATCCGACCTTGTAATATAAGCTTGAGTAAAAGTTTTTAAAGTTATTATTATGCTGATAACTTCAAATATCTATAGAAAACTATTATGGTCCTCCCACTCAATGGCGCTGGCATTTACAAGGATAAATCACCAGACAAGAAAACAGAGAAACACAGAATTAAATACGTTATTGGTATACAGCAATAGTAAATCAATTGAAGTTTAGGCTGCAACGCTATTGAATGAGTAAGTGACCAAGAAACTAAGACTATTGATAGACAGAAGATTATCAGCTGAAGGTAGCCTCTGTTCGCTAGCTTTTAAATATTTAATACTATTTTATCATTTGCGGTACTAGGTCTATTTTCCTCACATCTACGATCGTGCCTTATCGTGTCATTAAGGTACTTAGAACTTATTTACAACACGATTCCCTTTTCTTTTCTTCAAGCCCATTGAACAGAATAAGGACAACAAACGACTATCATTTTTCTTATAAGTAAAAGGCTCTAGAAGGTCAAATATTATTTAGAGATAAATAGTCTTATTAATTTATATATATATATTTTTTTTTCTATTAATTATTAAATACATTATTGTTATATTAATTGGTGCTTAAAAGTTAATAGAAACTAAGTAACTGGGGAATAATCACACATAACCCAAATATCAAGATAACATAACCAAACCATCTATCACAACTAAATCCGTCACCGTCTTTCTCAGTTAAGTACTAGCTACATCTATTCCGTTGGGGTAAGGGCAAGAGAAGAAAGCAAGAAAAGATCAATTCTAATGAATTGCAATTTTGAATCATCGTTCAGTGACCATACTCAGTTGACCAGTTCACTCTTAATTTGGAATCAAACTTCTTGTCTTACGATTTTGTGGTTCCATAATAATATTAGAATCCTTTCGCTACAATTGCATAATTAACTAAATTAACTTATCCGTCAATTCCCAAACAAAAATGCAATTTAGTCATTTACCTTTTTTTCTCAGAGGTTTAAATAAATGTATATATGTATATGCATATTTTTTTTATTTTTTTGTTTATTATTTGCGCGGTACACAATTAAAAATTAACAACAAATTCCTTAATAACGAAGGCCTTATTTTCAAAAACACAAAACTGTCGAGTTTTCACAACGTTCTCTCGTAGCTGGTTTGGCTACTGAACAATCAATAATCATGAAATAATTTTTAGTTGCCTGGAATCATCACTCTAGGCAAACCTATCAAAATAGATGGTTAAGAGTGCGCTTTTTGGTTTAGCCTAGAATGGTTATTCGGAGCACATTGTATTCTATACAGAACGTCATCAATCTTTTAATAACACTTGAATAATAGGAACGAACCACGAAGAGACTTTATCAAATATCATCTTTTTTTTCAATATCCATATCATCAAAATTAAAAATGCGGTAGACACTATGCACACCGCGGATTGGCCAATCCTTCTGGTTCCCTAGTTCACACCAGGAATGTGGGGTCAGTATCCACTTATGACCTGGCGGGCTTATCATTTATGGAGCTCCTCTTTTGAGCACGGTTGTCTTTTGACACATCCGGCTCTTTCAATAAATCAATATTAAGTCTCGTCTCGGGATCCCGTAATTGTCCGTGGTTTAATTCCTCAGCTTGCAGACCTAAGTAACCTAGATTAGGATTACTAATAAAAAAAAAATGCCCGCTGCTAAAATTTCTAGTTCGTTAAGAACCAGATATAAGGTCTGACTGCCGTCTATAATCTCTCGACTTGGCCTCGATAATATATAAAGTATCATCTTAATCTCAGGAATATGTTTCATGCGTAAATAAAGGATTATCCATAATAAGTAATGACATCGGGTACATCTTTCTAGAGAGATCCCAATCTTTACATAAATATCTAAATTTTTAACATCCGCATAAATATTACACAATCTTCTCCAAATAATACTGAATCTGAGAGCTCTTCAGAGTTTTATATAAGCCGTATGGCTTCCTAACAATAGAAGACTGCTTGGAAAATGGTTTAGAGAAAACTATACTAAAAAGAAAAAACCCGACTCCCATCCTTCCGTCATCCTTTTCATGACAAAGAACAGCCCCGGCTCCATTTTCAGAAGAGTCAACAAATAATTTAAAAAAATAGGAATATTTTCAGGCCCTTCTGTTCTTCTATAGCAACCAATTTGGATACTTGAGGTCTAATTTTGTCAGGCGACACGATATATCTTAATACTGGAATAGGTTCTTTAAAACTTATGATTTAGAAGCTAATAACTAATTGTTATGAGTTTTTAAACGCCTGAAAAATATCTTGACATGAAATAAACGCTCATTAGGTTAGGTTTTATTTAGTAAATATATCATAAGATAAATGAAAATGAAGGAACGGTTACTTTCTAGAAATAATTTATCCATGAAGCTAGCGAAAGTTTTTGGCCCAAATACACTTCCCTGTGGTATTGTTTTGTAGAAATGGCTGCGGCCATTTAAAGGTGATGAAAACAAGAATAATTTTTTTTTTTGGTAACTTTCATCAATAGAAATTTGAAAAAAAAACACTGCGCATGTGAAATTCTCTATAGAATGGTCCTTTCGACAAATTTTGTATAATGTCGGAAGTTCGAGGGATTAGGAAGGCTGTCTTTCATGTTATTATTAATTGTACGTAAATTAATTAGAAATCGAATATTTTCTTTGTTAAGAGTCTCATTTTAACTGACAGAATGTTTCCTTATAAGGAAAACATGAGAAGGGAAAAGATATGCCCTTTCCTCTACTATATTGGATTTCAGCATATAAATGTTCTTTTAGCACAAAGCCATTTAATGAGGGATTCTAAACTGCTCAGGTAATTTAAATTATGTTTCAAGTGGTGCATCAAGGCTTAAAACCCGTTAAATTATTTTTACATTGGTCATACGCTTCTTTAGAAAAGCAATTGTCACTATTTAAGAGCAATTGAACCAGCTCTCGGAAAACAATTATTTTTGTACGTTTAAAGGTTAAACGTAGTAAGAAATTTTTCATATTCTGGTTTTGGAACAATAATTAAATTATTGTCATCAATTATTGAGATATTTTCTGTAGTAACTAGCTTACAATCTATACTTTTTAAAATCACTAATACATCCCTATATGCTAATCCATCACTAAACCTGCTTAATCCTTAGCCTTGGTTCAAAATTCTAACTTCCTTTCACGAAAGTGAAAGGGACTGTCTAGTCCTTCCATATTTTTGAACTTTAGGATTACGGCGAAAAGCAATTGTCAACTACCAAAAATCCCCGAAAAGACTAAGTCTTATTTTACAATCTATCATTTTGAAATATTTGTGTAATATAAGTGCAATCCTTTTTTTTGCGAATAAATCTTCTGATACTCTCATATAATTTTTGTTCAAAGGCCTGTTATTCAAATAAATCAATACCTGAAAGGAGGCATGCCCTCCCCGGAACATTTTTAACTAAAGAAGAATAGCTCTCAAATTCCGAATTAAAGCCCACTAAAATAAAATCCTACTACCAGCTCATTATTTTCATTTCTAACTTGCATAATATGTTAAATGTTTTCGGTCGGTGAAATTTTATTAAGAAAAGCAGAGCACAGGGATTCTTTTAGCCCAGAAAAATGTGTAGCGGTCACATATTTTTCTAAATACAGCTTGTATACGGTTCATCAGAGATTAAGGAAGCGTACCTCTCGATCATAAACTGATTCTTCTAATCCCATTAATCTACAAACTCTCTGAAGATATTTAACCCAACTAGAAATTTGTTGTGGTTTAATGAACTTCTTTTTATAATGGACAATGGATAATACTATAAGCTACATTTTGGTATACTGGAGCTGGTGTAGCTCCTGTATTAAGATTAGAAGCTTGCCCATGGGCTGAGGCTTCCGGTTTATCACTTTCCCGAGGTAGGGACATTATTTAGGGAGAATTTAATTATGGCTTACCAAACTTAAGCAACCAACTAATCCTGTTTGAGTGAACTGGAACTGAGGAAAAGGCATCTATCTATGCTCGAACAGCCAACCATTTCTTTACGAGGGTACCAAATTGAGCAATATCCAAATATTATTTGACTGTTTTTATTATTGCGGTTAGTCTTATTTTTATAAATCTAAAAAAAAAGCATAAGCGTACAGGCAAGCAGTGAAGGCGAAGAAAAATTAAAGGGATTCAATTAATTATGGTAATTTAAGTATTAAAAAATCTACAAAAAGGATTTACAATCAAGATTCTGCTCTCTCAAAATTAAGCGTAGCGTTAAAAAGAGACGCTTTTAATGCAATAGAATCGCATCGCGTTTTCGCTGCCACCATTTTGTAAGAGGGAGAGGGTCTTGTCATGGTGATGACTCCATGCCCAAACTCAGCCATGAGACCCGAGAACCCCTAAATAAGCCTCAATGGACGAAATGAACCAAATGAGAGATATATCTTGATAAAATCCTTACCATAGAAGATAAATAAACAAGACAACACAGGTATAAGAAAAACTAAGATTTTATTATTAAAGAAAACTTTTTAAATTAATAGTTATTTCATATAAACTCAATGTTCAATAATTATGATTCATAATCGAAGATCAATTCTTCTTTTATAAGTGCTTGAAGTAAAGTTTATTATTATTTAAGGAAAGCAAGCATAATAATTAGTATATTAAGACTAATATCTTCCTGCTTACAGGAACTTAATAATAATATTAAAGAATGGGATATATATGTATATATATATCCATTTACTAAGATTTTAACATAATAAAACTAAGAAGGAGCAAGGAACATATTAGACTTACATTGTGCATGCATACAAAAAGCTTGCGCAAAGCCAAAACTCCAACTGCCTTCTCTCGTCAGTCTCACCCTATATCAAAGATATTTTCCCCCTATTTGTCAAAAAAACGTAGCTAATTCAACCCATTCTAAGAAAGTGTTTCTCTTTCAAAATAATGAAATTGTATACAAGGAAGGATTACAAAGATAAGTGTATTGGGTTCAATACCCCGCAAAGGGCATTGGCTTAAGCCTGATTCATAGCAACTTGATATTAATTTTAAAATTAGGAGGACATTTCTTACACTTGCAAAACGCTCAAAATTTCAGATTTGTGCCGATAAGAGCTTGAAACTTAAACAGTAGGGTTCTCTGATGCGATAAATCTGTTGGTTTGATTTTCATTTATATTACTTGAGTTTAGGAGCTGTTTCCCCGTTGTTTTGAAAATCTGGACAATTGTCCTAGGTTCGTAACCTTTGATGGGAGTAGAGTAACACATTATACTTTGCGTACAGCACTAGGAATCTCCATGCTATTTGCGTAGATCACTAGGAATCTCTACGCTATTTGCGTACAGCTCTACACCTTTTCAAAGAGAGTGAGTATCCCATAGAATGTACTTATGGAATTTACTTGGTTTATATTCCTTCGTATGCTATTCTACGGGACCTCTACACCATTTCGAAGAGAGTGAGTAGCCCCTGCAATCAGACGGACTCGAGAGTAGTTTGATTAAGAGTGCAACATGTTTAGAATTGATGCCAATATGCTGTTGAATCATTTACCAAAAAAATAATTCAATTTGCAAAAACATGGTTTAGCATTAGCGAAATGGACTGTATGAACGATATTAATTAATGTTTGAATAATAGGAGCGTGAATGATTCTAATTAGTGATTGGATCACATGAATGTGGAAAAATAAGGGTATAGCATTTCGAATTGGACTATACGAACGATATTAATTGAATAATAGGGAAATAACAGAGCTAGATAACATTTGCGAATTGGATCATATGAAGAGGGAGACAAAGGGTTAAATTTTAAACTGATTAGCAGTTAAGGTAACCCCACAGGGCTCGTTAACTCAGGTAATTTATTATAAATTTGAAACAACATCAATCTGTGAAAATGGCTAACGATGATAGAATGACTTTGTGAGTTGACCTAGCTTTACCTCTCTGATGCGGTCTGTATAATACACAAGTGGTGTTTGAACAGTGTTGTCAATTTAAAATAGGGTCTAACGATATAGTATACTAAAAAGTTGATATTAAAATCGTATTCAAAATATTTTCTTGGAAAGAAATTTCATTTTTTTATTAATTTTGGATATCAATGGATGTTCTTTTGGATATATCATTAAGAAAGTGGCTAATTACAGAACAGTACGCTAAACTCAGAATTGATATGTAGCCTAATCGTATTCAAAATATTTTCTTGGAAAGAAATTTAAGTTTTGTATTAATTTTGGATATCTATGGATATTCATTGAGTTATATCGTTAAAGGCTTCACCCTTCCTGAAGCCCTTGCAGATTCCAGGTGGGAATTAAAGGTCAAGCTAAGCTTGTATACCTCCATGGTAGCGATGGTAGTTACAGGCAATGAGGCTTGATCTTCCGTCCCTGGGCAGCAGAGGAAATCCGTCAGCGCACCTCAAAGCGGTGGAAGGGTGTAAACACCACTGAGCTCCACGCCAAGCGATTTGGTGGCCATCGCACTCCGGGTGACCCGCAAGACT
Source organism: Artemia sp. Qi Xiang Cuo (assembly GCF_049724085.1). Lineage (NCBI taxonomy): Eukaryota > Metazoa > Arthropoda > Branchiopoda > Anostraca > Artemiidae > Artemia > Artemia sp. Qi Xiang Cuo. Next base: position 104,644,122 of record NC_142794.1, on the reverse strand, counting down.
GGGGACCTTGCGGTCAACTCTATTCCCAAGAAAAATCGATGGATTTGAGACCTAGAAGAAAAGTTGTAACGGCTACGGCGTCCCCGGCAAGCGACGCGGCCCCTGTATTGGCACGGGTGTCGAAAAGTAAACAAGCCAACCATACTACGGCGTTCCCGGCAGGCGACGCGACTTCGAATATGGCGGCGAAGTCTAAAAATCCTTTTCATGCCATAAATCTAGGAAAACCCACTACAGTCATTAAGCAGGCAAAATTTAGAATAAATGTGGGATGCTGGAATGTAAGATCCGTCAAACAAGAAGCCACGCAAGTTTTTCTTGTCCATGAGATGGAGAAGTACAACATAGACATACTTTGCATATCCGAGACCAGAATTTCAGGTTCTGGCTCCATAGTTATTACAGCTCCTGAAACGCTACATCAATTCCATTTTTTCTACTCCAGAGGAGAGGATAATTCGGGACTCCACGGAGTTGGTTTCATCATGAACCAAAGAACCAGAAATGCTCTCCTAGAATGGGAACCAGTCTCCTGTAGACTTACCAGAATCAGACTAAAAGAAAACTCCGCAAATGTGTCGATAATTTCTACCTATCCCCCCACCCGTGACGCTGCTGATACGACCAAGGATGATTTCTACGGCGAACTACAGCAGCTGTCTCCTTCTGTTGCCGCACGTGATTACTTGATCGTTGCTGGAGACTTCAACGCAAGAGTTGGTCCCTCGGACCAAACCACAAGACAAGTCCTGGGAAAATTTGGACAAGGTCACAGATGCGAGAATAGGCAAAGGTTGTTAAACTACGCCTTGATGAACCACCTTGTTGTCACCAATACCATATTTCAGCACAAACCTAGCCACCTTTTAACTTGGCATTCAAATGAAGGTGTCACTAAGGCTCAAATAGACTTCATTCTCGTACGCCAGCGCTGGAGAAGCTCCGTACAGGACTCTCGCTCTTACAACGGCACGGACACAGGCTCGCAGTCTGGGTCTGACCACAGGCTTGTTGCTGCAAAAATTTTGCTACGTCTTGCAACTCGGAGGAAAATCAAACCCAAGGCCAGTTTTGACATTGGTAAGCTTCAAGACAAAGAAGTTCGACAGGCCCTCAATTCGGAACTGACTAACCGATTTGACGCCCTCAGTTCTGATGAAAACCCAACCCCCAAGAAGAGATGGGAGACCTTGACAGAGACTGCTGATGAGATCCTCGGCCTATAAAAAATCACACGACAGCACTGTATTACCGCTAGGACCCTGTCAATAGTCGGTGAGCGAAGACAAAAGATGAGCGGCCCTAAAGAAGAAACAAAAGAGCTGCGCAGACAGGTAAAATGCTCTGTTCGTCTGGACCGCCGCCAAATGTGGGAAGATGCTACCGTGTCGTTAGAGAAAGCAGCACGCTCACATGATACCCGCAAGCTTTACCAGATCCTGAAAGAGTCCGTTGGTAAGAAAGCTGCTGTCTCAGAAATAGTCAAAGACAGATCAGGAAAAATCATCAGTTGTCAGAAGGAGCGCTTAGCAAGATGGAAGGATCATTTTCAGATCCTCCTAAACCCATCCCCGTCATCCGCCCCTGATGCTTTCCCACCTGCCGTTTCTAAAGAACCCTACGACGTCGAGCTGGATACACCGACCAGAGCCGAAATACTAAAAGGGATCAAGACCCTGATGAACCACAAAGCCCCAGGCAAAGACGGCCTCCCTCCGGAAATGTACAAACAATGCCCTGAGGTCACTACTGAACAGCTCCATGGCATTCTCGAAGAAGTGTGGAGGACCAATTCTTTCCCAAAAGATTGGAAGACATCAGTTATTCTCCCCTTCTATAAGAAAGGAGATAAAACCGAATGCAAAAATTACCACGGAATAAGTCTTATAGACACTGCGGTCAAAATATTTGGGATCATACTCTTGAACCTCTTCAAAGGGGCAAGGGAGGAAAGAACCCGAGAAAATCAAGCTGGGTTTTGGCCAGGTAGAGGCTGTACTGATAATATCTTCGTTTTTTGCCTCATTATCCAGCAGTTTGAAAGATACAATCTACCCCTGATCTTGATGTTCCTGGACTTCATTGCCGCCTTCGACTCTGTCACTCGCCAGAAACTTTGGAAGATCCTAGAGAATGACGGAATGCCGCTGAAGTTTGTTGAACTAATGAAGGCAAACTATGAAGCGTCAGTGAGCCGAGTTCGAGTCTATGGTGAAGAAACTGAAGAATTCCTGGTTGAGTTCGGAGTAAAACAAGGGTGTATCCTCTCTCCGACTCTGTTCAATTATTGCGTCGATTGGAAGCTTGAAAATGCACTGTCGTCCTATCCAGGAGTTCAGATCTTACAGAATCTCTCACTGACTGACCTCGATTATGCGGATGATTTTGGCCTCCTGTCAGAACCCGTAGAAGCTCAAAACATGCTTGACAACGTGGTGGCCTGGACAGACCTGATCGGCTTGAAAGTCAGCACTGAGAAAACGAAATTCATGGCTATTAACCACGACACAGGACCATTCACACTAACTGTTAATCAAGTTCAGCTGGAAAAAGTCAACTGTTTCACATACTTAGGCTCCTAAATATGTATTGACGGATCCTCCGACGCTGATATCCAACAGAGAATACAGAAAGCGCAGACAGTCTTTGCCTCCCTTTGGAAACCCTTATGGAATTGCCGCGAAGTCAGTGTCCGAACAAAATTCAAATCTAAATGGCACTAGTCCGCACCGTTCTCCTTTACGGATGCGAAACATGGTCGGTAAAACTACAGCATGAGAATACGCTGAAGGTGTTTGAGCATACCTCTCTGCGAAGAATTCTCAGAATACAGCTGCGTGACCGTATCTCCAGCACGGATCTACGTCGAATGTGCAATATTCAGAGAGATGTTGCGCTCATTATTAAAGAACGCCGTTTGAAATGGCTGGGCCATGTTTTACGGAAGCCGCCAGAATACTTGTCTCGCCAAATACTTCAAGTCGAGCCTATTAGCTCCTGGAAGAACGCCAAGGAGGACAGAGGAAAAACTGGTGGAACCTGGCCAAATCAGACCTTGAACCCATGGGGGGATTCAGAAAGTTCGGACACAGATGGTCAACTCAGTGGCTTACTTTTGCAGAGCAGCTGGCAGAAGATTGCTCAACATGGTCCAAGAAGGTCTCCAAGATCATCGATGCCGGGCGAGGTGGAAACGCCTGATTCCCGCCACAAGTTCAAGTAAGTAAGTATATCATTAAGGAAGTTGCTAATTAAAGAATAGTAGGCTAAACTCAGAATTGATATACAGCCAAATTTTTTTTTTGTTCAACTTGATAGGAATTCTGAAACCAGTTGGTAGTTGAAATTTCTTGATGACCGAAGATTTTTGTTTTTCTTCCAAAAGGGTTAATATTTTCAGGGTCTTAGCTTTTGACGGATAACATTAAACCTGAGGAAATTTATATATTTGGAATAACCGTACAAAACCAATCATTTTACGCATCTATTATTATCAAAATTCCATTTTTAGAGTTATTGTTACTTTTAGGTCGATTTGCACTTTGCTCTCACTTTGTTTCCCAAAAACTGTTTAAAACTGTTTTTTGTAGTTGTTTTTATTTTTGTTTGTTCGTCTTGATAGGAATTCTGAAACCAGTTGGTAGTTGAAATTTCTTGATGACTAAAGATTTTTGTTTTTCTTCTAAGAGGCTTAGTATTCTCAGGGTCTAAGCTTATGACGAATAACATTAGGAATAAACCTAAGGAAATTAACGTATTTGGAATCAGTTTACAAAGCCAATCATTTTTATGCATCTATTATTATTAAAATTCCGTTTTTAGAATTATGGATACTTTCGGGCCGAGTTGCACTTTACTTTCACTTTGTTCTCCCAAAAGTGTTTAAAATTGTTTTTTTTGTTGTAGTTGTGTTTGGTTTTTTGTTTTTTCGACTTCTGATAGAAATTCTGAAACCAATTGGTGGTTGAAATTTATTGATTACTAAAGGTTTTTATTTTTATTCTAAAAATCATAATATTTTCAGGGTTTTAGCTTTTGACAGATAACATTAAACCTAAGGAAATTTATGTATTTGGAATCAGTATAAAAAGCCCATCATTTTCATGTATTTTTAATTACTAATATTTCGTTTTTAGAGTTATGGTTACTTTTGGGCCGAGTTGCACTTTACTTTCACTTTGTTTCCCTGAAACTGTTTAAAATTAGGGTTTTTTTTTGTTGTAGTTGTTTTTGTTTTTGCTTTTTTGTTCGAATTGATAGGCATTCTGAAACCAGTTGGTAGTTGAAATTTCTTGATAACTGAAGATTTTTGTTTTTCTTCCAAAAGTCTTAATATTTTCAGGGTCTTAGCTTTTGACAGATAACATTAAACCTAAAGAAATTCATATATTTGGAATCAGTGTACAAAACCTGATCATTTTATATATCTTTTATTATTAAAATTCTTTTTTTTAGAATTGTTCGACTTGATAGAAATTTCTGAAACCAGTTGGTAGTTGAAATTTCTTGATGACTAAAGATTTTTCTTTTTCTCATAAAAAGCATAATATTCTCAGGGTAATAGCACTTGCAAGACAACATTAAACCTAAGGAATTTTATGTATTTGGAATCAGTATACAAAGCCGATCATTTTCAAGTATCTATAATTGTTAAAATTCCATTTTTAGAGCTATGGTTACTTTCGGCCCGAGTTGCACTTTACTTTCACTTTATTTCCCTAAAATTGTTTAAAATTAGGGTTTTCTTGTTGTAGTTCTTTTCGTTTTTGCTTTTTTGTTCGACTTGATAGGAATTCTGAAACCAGTTGGTAGTAGAAATTTCTTGATGACTAAAGTTTTTCTTCTAAAAGGTTTAATAATCACAGGGTCTTAGCTTTTGACGGATAACATTAAACCTAAGGAAATTTATGTATTTGAAATCAGCGAATAAAGCTAATCATTTTTTGTATCTATTATCATTAAAATCCCGTTTTTAGAGTTATGGTTACTTTCGGACCGAGTTGCACTTTATTTTCACTTTGTTTTTTAAAAACTGTTTAAAATTGGAATTTTTTTTTTGTTGTAGTTGGTTTTTTTTTGTTCGACTTGATAGGAATTCTGAAACCAGTTGGTAGTGAAATTTCTTGATGACTAAAGTTTTTTGATTTTCTTCTAAAAGGCATAATATTCTCAGGGTCTTAGTTTGTGACGGATAACATTAAACCTAAGGAAATTTATGTATTTGGAATCAGTGTATAAAGCTAATCATTTTTTTGTATCTATTATTATTAAAATCTCGTTTTTAGAGTTATGGTTACTTTTGGACCGAGTTGCACTTTACTTTCACTTTGTTTCCCAAAAACTGTTTAAAATTTGGATTTTTTTGTCATAGTTTATATTTTTTGTTTTTTTTGTTCGACTTGATAGGAATTCTGAAACCTGTTGGTAGTGAAATTTCGTGATGACTAAGGAAATTTATGTATTAGGAATCAGCGCACAAAGCCAATCATTTTTAAATATCTATTAATATTAATATTCCATTTTTAGAGTTATGGCTACTTTCGGGCCGAGTTGCACTTTACTTTCACTTTGTTTCCCAAAAACTGTTGAAATTTTATTTTGTTGTAGTTGCTGTTTTTGCTTTTTTTTTTGTTCGAATTGATAGCAATTCTGAAACCAGTTGGTAGTTAAAAATTTCTTGATGGCTAAAGATTTTTGTTTTTCTTCTAAAAGGCGTAATATCTATTATTATTAAAATTCCGTTTTTACAGTTATGGTTACTTTCGGGCCGAGTTGCAACTACTCTTTGTGTAACTAAAGCCTGGTAAAATGTGAATTATTTCGCTCCAAATTAGAACTGAAAGGGGTGCTTTAAAATACATATGAAAAAAAATTGATAAAGATTTCCTTTTCTTCTGAAGGTGTAAAATTCTCTGACGGATGTGACCTCACTTAGTATTCCAACGGATCCTCTTGCTTTTCTGACAGATGTGCTGATGGAGCTTTTTCCCTGATTCTCTTTGTTCTGATTTTCAACCGATGTCAAATGGAGTCTGTTCTCCAATTCTATGCATAGAATAGATTTACATAAATATAAAATAATTCATTTCATCATGTACGGTGTGATCGATTCTGAATATATTGGCATAAAAAACTCATCTTGTGGAATAATTTTGGAGTGTGTTTTTATTACTGGGTGAAGATCATAGAGAAATACACAATTACCATTGGGATGTTAACAATAACTTGTTTGATTATGATAAACGCTTATGGAGTATTACGTTACGCTGTCTAAACGGACTAAAATTCTACGATAGAAAAATAAAACCATTCAATAAAAATGCTATAGAATTAAAGCATGTACAAGAGGACGTCCATGAAATTTGCAACTTTTTAGAGTAAAAGCATTATACGTCAAAGGGAATGTCTCTAGAGATAAGCTCATGATCCTAGAATGTGACAGTAATATCCCCCTTTTTAACCTACAGGGCTTTTGGATGTGAAAAATATCCTAATCCGATTCATCGTCCCATTGATGAGGTGACTCTTTTTATGTAATGGGTACCTGGAATGATGCCATATGTGGACAGGTATATTAGATATCCCCTAGTGCAAAATAAAGCACATCCCATTTCATGGGATCATCAAATGTAGATGAGTAACGATAAGCCTGATAATGATGAATGGTGATAACACTCCCCATGATATCAACTCTCTTAAGGTGTAGGGATAGTTGTATTGGCCATTATGCGATAATATTGAAAAAAATGTATAGGCCATTATGCGAAAATAGCAAAAAAACGTTATTACTCTTATTATAAATGAAAACAAAAAAAGTTATTTCAACTAATTTTTAAAAATCATATTAGAAGATGAAAAACCCCTATCGTAGTTGACATGAGTAATGAATCATTGTCATAAGTGTTGTCTTTGAAAATAAACAACAATGATTTTAGTTTCCTATGAGTAAAGTGCTTTCAAAAATTTATTTGAATTTGTTTATTAATAAAACAATGTATACCATAAGGTCTTTATTCTACACTTTAGATCGTTTTGCCTAACATTGACAGAACACAAAGAAACGAATGGTGTTTTAAATTGATACATGTCCCGTTCAACAGTTGAAAATATCTGAATGCATTTAAGGTATATTATGAATGGCTTGCAAAAATCACGAAAATACTGCTACCACTACTACTAGTAACAACTCACTGCGCTTTAAAACCATCTGAGATAGTCACGGCTATTTTCACAAGGAAAAATATCTGAATGCATTTAAGGTATAGTACTAATGGATTGCAAAAAAAAACATGAAAAAAACTGAACTATAAAGCTTTTTGACCATAAACTCTAATTTTATGTAAGAAAATTATAGAAAATACATTTCACTGGGTCAAATGTGAATCTTTGGTTAGAAAAAAGCTTAGTTTTGAAATAAAAAAAGCCATTTCCTTAAAGAATGAACTATAAAACGTTTTGACCATCAACACTAGTTTTTGTAAGAAAATTAATGAAAATACATTGCTGTGGGTCAAATGTGAATCTTTGGTTAGAAAAGCCTCAGCTTTGGAAGGAAAATATGTCATTTCCGTAAAAAACTGAGCTATAAGGATTTTTGATCGTAACTCTAATTTTTTGTAAGAAAATTATAGAAAATACATTTCCCTGGGTCAAATGTGAATCTTTGGCTAGAAAAAAGCCCAGCTTTGGAATCAAATAAGCCATTTCCATAAAAATGAACTATAAGGCTTTTTGAACATAAACACTGGTTTTTGTAGGAAAATTATTGAATATACATTTCTCTGGGTCAAATGTGAATCTTTGTTTAGAAAAAAGCTCAGCTTTGGAAGGAAAATATGTCATTTCTGTAAAAACTGAACTATAAAGCTTTTGGACCGTAAACACTAGTTTTTGTAAGAAAATTATAGAAAATACATTTTTCTGGGTCAAATTTGAATTTTTGGCTAGAAAAAAGCCAAGCATTAGAACGAAAATAAACCATTTCCGCAAAATTTGAACTATAAGGCTTTTTTGATCGTAAGAAAATTACTGAAAATACATTTCTCTGGGTCAAATGTGAATATTTGGTTAGAAAAAAGCTCAGCTTTGGAAGGAAAATATGTCATTTCTGTAAAAAATTGAACTTTAAAGTTTTTTGACCGTAAACTCTAATTTTTTGTAAGAAAATTATAGAAAATACATTTCTCTGGGTCAAATATGAATCTTTGGTTGGAAAAAAGCCCAGCTTCAGAACGAAAATAAGCCATTTCCATACAAATGAACTATAAAACTTTATGACCATAAACACTAGTTTTTGTAAGAAAATTATAGAAAATACATTTTTGTGGGTCAAATGTGAATTTTTGATTAGAAAAAAGCCGAGCAATGGAATTAAAATAATCCATTTCTGTAAAATATGAACTTTAAAACTTTTTTTTACCGTAAACACTAGTTTTTGTAAGAAAGTATAGAAAATACATTTCTCTAGATCATATGTGAATCTTTGGTTAGAAAAAAGCCCAACTTTGGAACGAAAATAAGCCATTTCCATACAAATGAACTATAAAAAATTTTAAACATAAACACTAGTTTTGTAAGAAAATTATAAAAAATACATTACTCAGGGTCAAATATGAATCTTTGGTTAGAAAAAAGTCTAGCTTTGGATCAAAAATAAGTAATTTCAATAAAAAATGAACTATAAAGCTTTTTGACCATTAACACTAGTATCTGTAAGAAAATTACTGAAAATACATTTCTCTGGGTCAAATGTGAATCTTTGGTTAGAAAAAAGCTCAGTATTGGAAGGAAAATATGTCATTTCTTTAAAAACTGAACTATAAAGCTTTTTGACCGTAAACACTAGTCTTTGTAAGAAAACTATAGAAAATACAGTTCGCTGGGTCAAATATGAATCTTTGGTTTGAAAAAGCTCAGCTTTGGAAGGAAAATATATAATTTCTGTGAAAAACTGAACTATAAAGCCTTTTGACCGTTAACACTAGTTCTTATAAGATAATTATAGAAATTACATTTCACTGGGTCAGATGTGAATTTTTTTTTAGAATAAAAGCCGAGCATTGGAATTAAAACAAACCATTTCCGTAAAATATGAACTATAAAGCTTTTATGACCGTAAACACTAGTTTTTGTAAGAAATTATAGAAAATATATTTCTCTAGATCAAATGTGAATCTTTGGTTAGAAAAGAACCCAACTTTGGAATAAAAATAAGCCATTTCTATAAAAACTGAACTACAAAGATTTTTTACCGTAAACTCTATTTTTTGTACCAAAATTAAAGAAAATATATTTCTCTGCTTCAAATGTGAATCTTCGTACTGAAAAAGCTTAGGTTTGGATCGGAAAATAAGCCATTTCCGTAAAAACTGAACTATAAAGCTGTTTTGATCTTACACTCTAGTTTTTCTTTGTCAAAAAATGATAGAAAATACATTTCACTGGGTCAAATGTGAATCTTTGGTTGGAAAAAAGTCTAGCTTTGGATCAAAAATAATTAATTTAAATAAAAAATGAACTATAAAGCTTTTTGACCATAATCACTAGTTTTTGTAATAAAATTATTGAAAATACATTTTTCTGGGTCAAATGTGAATCTTTGGTTAGAAAAAAGCTCAGTTTCGGAAGGAAAATATGTCATTTCTTTAAAAACTGAACTATAAAGCTTTTTGATCGTAAACACTAGTTTTTGTAAGAAAATTATAAAAAATACATTTTTCTGGGTCAAATGTCAATTTTTGGTTAGAAAAAAGCCCAGCTTTGGAATGAAAATAAGCTATTTCCATAAAATGAACCATAAGGCTTTTTGAACATAAACATCGGTTTTTGTAAAAAAATTATTGAAAATACATTTCTCTGGGTCAAATTTGAATCTTTGGTTAGAAAAAAGCTCAGCTTTGGAAGGAAAATATGTCATTTCTGTAAGAAATTGAACTATTAAGTTTTATGACCGTAAACTCTAATTTTTTGTAAGAAAATTATAGAAAATACGTTTCTCTGGGTCAATAATGAATCTTTGGTTGGGAAAAAGCCCAGCTTTGGAACGAAAATAAGCCATTTCCATACAAATGAACTATAAAATTTTTTGACCATAAACAATAGTTTTTGTAAGAAAATTATAGAAAATACATTTCTCTGGGTCAAATGTGAATCTTTGGTTAGAAAAAGCTCAGCTTTGGAAGGAAAATATGTAATTTCTGTAGAAAACTGAACTATAAAACCTTTTGACCGTAAACACTAGTTTTTATAAGATAAATATAGAAAATACATTCCTCTGAGTCAAATGTGAATCTTTGGTTAGAAAAAGCTCAGCTTTGGAAGGAAAATATGTAATTTCGGTAAAAAACTGAACTATAAAGCCTTTTGACCCTTAACACTAGTTCTTATAAGATAATTATAGAAAATACATTTCTCTGGGTCAAATGTGAAGTTTTGAATAGAAAAAAAGCCTAGCATTGGAATTAAAATAAACCATTTCCGTAAAATATGAAGTATAAAGCTTTTTTGACCGTAAACACTAGTTTTTGTAAGAAAGTATAGAAAATACATTTCTCTAGATCATATGTGAATCTTTGGTTAGGAAAAAGCCCAACTTTGGAATGAAAATAAGCCATTTCCATGCAAATGAACTATAAAACATTTTGACCATTAACACTAGTTTTTGTAAGAAAATTAAAGAAAATACATTTCGCTGGATCAAATGTGAATCTTTGGTTAGAAAAAAGTCTAGCTGTGGATCAAAAATAAGTAATTTCAATAAAAAATGAACTATAAAGCTTTTTGACCATTAACACTAGTTTTTGTAAGAAAATTATTGAAAATACATTTCGCTGAGTCAAATGTGAATCTTTGGTTAGAAAAAAGCTCAGTTTTGGAAGGAAAATATGTTATTTCTTTAAAAACTGAACTATAAAGTTTTTTGACCGTAAACACTAGTCTTTGTAAGAAAATTATTGAATATAAATTTCTCTGGGTCAAATGTGAATCTTTGGTTAGAAAAAGCTCAGCTTTGGAAGGAAAATATGTAATTTCTGTAAAAAACTGAACTATAAAGCCTTTTGACCGTTAACACTAGTTCTTATAAGATAATTATTGAAATTACATTTCTCTGGGTCAAATTTGAATTTTTGATTAGAAAAAAAGCTGAGCATTGGAATTAAAATAAACCATTTCCGTAGAATATGAACTATAAAGCTTTTTTGACCGTAAACACTAGTGTTTGTAATAAATTATAGAAAATACATTTCTCTAGATCAAATGTGAATCTTTAGTTAGAAAAAAGCCAAACTTTGGAATAAAAATAAGCCATTTCCATAAAAACTGAACTACAAAGATTTTTTTACCGTAAACTCTATTTTTTGTACCAAAATTAAAGAAAATATATTTCTCTGCTTCAAATGAAAATCTTCGGACTGAAAAAGCCTAGGTTTGGATCGGAAAATAAGCCATTTCCGTAAAAACTGAACTATAAAGCTGTTTTGATCGTACACTCTAGTTTTTCTTTGTAAGAAAATGATAGAAAATACATTTCACTTGGTCAAATGTGAATCTTTGGTTGGAAAAAAGACTAGCTTTGGATCAAAAATAAGTAATTTCAATAAAAAATGAACTATAAAGCTTTTTGACCATAAACACTAGTTTTTGTAATAAAATTATTGAAAATTCGTTTTTCTGTGTCAAATGTTAATCTTTGGTTAGAAAAAAGCTCAGTTTCGGAAAGAAAATATGTCATTTCTTTAAAAACTGAACTATAAAGCTTTTTGACCGTAAACACTAGTTTTTGTAAGAAAATTATAAAAAATACATTTCACTGGGTCAAATGTGAATTTTTGGTTAGAAAAAAGCCCAGCTTTGGAATGAAAATAAGCCATATCCACAAAAATGAACTATAAGGCTTTTTGAACATAAACACTGGTTTTTGTAAGAAAATTATTGAAAATACATTTCGCTGAGCCAACTGTGAATCTTTGGTTAAAAAAAAGCTCAGTTTTGGAAGGAAAATATGTCATTTCTTCAAAAACTGAACTATAAAGCTTTTTGAACGTAAACACTAGTTTTTGTAAGAAAAAAGCTCAGCTTTGGAAGGAAAATATGTCATTTCTGTAAAAAACTGAACTATAATGTTTTTTGACCGGAAACTCTAATTTTTTGTAATAAAATTATAGAAAATACGTTTCCCTTGGTCAAATATGAATCTTTGGTTGGAAAAAAGCCCAGCATTGGAACGAAAATAAACCATTTCCATACAAATGAACTATAAAACTTTTTGACAATAAACACTAGTTTTTGTAAGAAAATTATAGAAAATACATTTCTCTGGGTCAAATGTGAATTTTGATTAGAAAAAAAGCCTAGCATTGGAATTAAAATAAACCATTTCCGTAATATATGAACTATAAAGCTTTTTTTGACCTTAAACACTAGTTTTTGTAAGAAAGTATAGAAAATACATTTCTCTAGATCATATGTGAATCTTTGGTTAAGAAAAAGCCCAACTTTGGAACGAAAATAAGCCATTTCCATGCAAATGAACTATAAAACATTTTGAGCATAAACACTAGTTTTTGTAAGAAAATTATAGAAAATACATTTCCCTGGGTCAAATGTGCATCTTTGGTTAGAAAAAAGTCTAGCTTTGGATCAAAAATAAGTAATTTCAATAAAAAATTAACTATAAAGCTTTTTGACCATTAACACTTGTTTTTGTAAGAAAATTATTGAAAGTACATTTCTCTGAGTCAAATGTGAATCTTTGGTTAGAAAAAAGCTCAGTTTTGGAAGGAAAATATGTCATTTCTTTAAAAACTGAACTATAAAGCTTTTTGACCGTAAACACTAGTCTTTGTAAGAAAATTATAGAAGATAAATTTCTCTGGTTCAAATGTGAATCTTTGGTTAGAAAAAGCTCAGCTTTGGAAGGAAAATATGTAATTTCTGTAAAAAACTGAACTATAAAGCCTTTTGACCGTAACACTAGTTCTTATAAGATAATTATAGAAAATACGTTTCTCTGGGTCAAATGTGAATTTTTGATTAGAAAAAAAGCCGAGCATTGGAATTAAAATAAACCATTTCCGTAAAATATGAACTATAAAGCTTTTTTGACCGTAAACACTAGTTTTTGTAAGAAATTATAGAAAATACATTTCTCTAGATCAAATATGAATCTTTGGTTAGAAAAAAGCCCAACTTTGGAATAAAAATAAGCTATTTCCATAAAAACTGAACTACAAAGATTTTTTACCGTAAACTCTATTTTTTGTACCAAAATTAAAGAAAATATATTTCTCTGCTTCAAATGTGAATCTTCGGACTGAAAAAGCCTAGGTTTGGATCGGAAAATAAGTCATTTCCGTAAAAACTGAACTATAAAGGTGTTTGACCATAAACTCTAAATTTTTGTAAGAAAATTATTGAAAATACATTTCGCTGGGTTAAATGTGAATCTTTGGTTAGAAAAAAGTCTAGCTTTGGATCAAAAATAAGTAATTTCAATAAAAAATGAACTATAAAGCTTTTTGACCATAAACACTAGTTTTTGTAAGAATTATTATTGAAAATACATTTATCTGGTTCAAATGTGAATCTTTGGTTAAAAAAAGCTCAGTTTTGGAAGGAAAATATGTCATTTCTTTAAAAACTGAACTATAAAGATTTTTGACCGTAAACACTAGTTTTTGTAAGAAAATTATAAAAAATACATTTCTCTGGGTCAAATGTGAATTTTTGGTTAGAAAAAAGCCCAGCTTTGGAATGACAATAAGCCATTTCCATAAAAATGAAATATAAGGCTTTTTGAACATAAACAATGGTTTTTGTAAGAAAATTATTGAAAATACATTTCGCTGGGTCAAATGTGAATCTTTAGTTAGAAAAAAGCTCATCTTTGGAAGGAAAATATGTTATTTCTGTAAAAAACTGAACTATAAAGTTTTTTGACTGTAAACTCTAATTTTTTGTAAGAAAATTATAGAAAATACGTTTTACTGGGTCAAATATGAATATTTGGTTGGAAAAAAGTTCAGCTTTGGAACGAAAATAAGCCATTTCCATACAAATGAACTATAAAACATTTTGACAATAAACACTAGTTTTTGTAAGAAAATTATAGAAAATACATTTCTCTGGGTCAAATTTGAACTTTTGGTTAGAAAAAGCTCAGCTTTGGAAGAAAAATATGTAATTTCTGTAAAAAACTGAGCTATAAAGCCTTTTGACCGTTAACACTATTTCTTATAAGATAATTATAGAAAATACATTTCTCTGTGTCAAATTTGAATTTTTGATTAGAAAAAAAACCTAGCATTGGAATTAAAATAAACCATTTCCGTAAAATATGAACTGTAAAGCTTTTTTGACCGTAAACACTAGTTTTTGTAAGAAAGTATAGAAAATACATTTCTCTAGATCATATGTGAATCTTTGGTTAGGAAAAAGCCCAACTTTGGAACGAAAATAAGCCATTTCCATGCAAATGAACTATAAAACATTTTGACCATAAACACTAGTTTTTGTAAGAAAATTATAGAAAATATTTTTCCCTGGGTCAAATGTGAATCTTTGGTTAGAAAAAAGTCTAGCTTTGGATCAAAAATTAGTAATTTGAATAAAAAATGAACTATAAAGCTTTTTGACCATTAACACTAGTTTTTGTAAGAAAATTATTGAAAATACATTTCTCTGAGTCAAATTTGAATCTTTGGTTAGAAAAAAGCTCAGTTTTGGAAGGAAAATATGTCATTTCTTTAAAAATTGAACTATAAAGATTTTTGACCGTAAACACTAGTTTTTGTAAGAAAATTATAAAAAATACATTTCTCTGGGTCAAATGTGAATTTTTGGTTAGAAAAAAGCCCAGCTTTGGAATGACAATAAGCCATTTCCATAAAAATGAAATATAAGGCTTTTTGAACATAAACAATGGTTTTTGTAAGAAAATTATTGAAAATACATTTCGCTGGGTCAAATGTGAATCTTTAGTTAGAAAAAAGCTCATCTTTGGAAGGAAAATATGTTATTTCTGTAAAAAACTGAACTATAAAGTTTTTTGACTGTAAACTCTAATTTTTTGTAAGAAAATTATAGAAAATACGTTTTACTGGGTCAAATATGAATATTTGGTTGGAAAAAAGTTCAGCTTTGGAACGAAAATAAGCCATTTCCATACAAATGAACTATAAAACATTTTGACAATAAACACTAGTTTTTGTAAGAAAATTATAGAAAATACATTTCTCTGGGTCAAATTTGAACTTTTGGTTAGAAAAAGCTCAGCTTTGGAAGAAAAATATGTAATTTCTGTAAAAAACTGAGCTATAAAGCCTTTTGACCGTTAACACTATTTCTTATAAGATAATTATAGAAAATACATTTCTCTGTGTCAAATTTGAATTTTTGATTAGAAAAAAAACCTAGCATTGGAATTAAAATAAACCATTTCCGTAAAATATGAACTGTAAAGCTTTTTTGACCGTAAACACTAGTTTTTGTAAGAAAGTATAGAAAATACATTTCTCTAGATCATATGTGAATCTTTGGTTAGGAAAAAGCCCAACTTTGGAACGAAAATAAGCCATTTCCATGCAAATGAACTATAAAACATTTTGACCATAAACACTAGTTTTTGTAAGAAAATTATAGAAAATATTTTTCCCTGGGTCAAATGTGAATCTTTGGTTAGAAAAAAGTCTAGCTTTGGATCAAAAATAAGTAATTTGAATAAAAAATGAACTATAAAGCTTTTTGACCATTAACACTAGTTTTTGTAAGAAAATTATTGAAAATACATTTCTCTGAGTCAAATTTGAATCTTTGGTTAGAAAAAAGCTCAGTTTTGGAAGGAAAATATGTCATTTCTTTAAAAATTGAACTATAAAGCTTTTTGACCGTAAACACTAGTCTTTGTAAGAAAAATATAGAAAATAAATTTCTCTGGGTCAAATGTCAATCTTTGGTTAGAAAAAGCTCAGCTTTGGAAGGAAAATATGTAATTTCTGTAAAAAACTGAACTATAAAACCTTTTGACCGTTAACACTAGTTTTTATAAGATAATTATAGAAAATACATTTCTCTGGGTCAAATGTGAATTTTTGATTAGAAAAAAAGCCGAGCATTGGAATTAAAATAAACCCTTTCCGTAAAATATGAACTATAAAGCTTTTTTGACCGTAAACACTAGTCTTTGTAAGAAATTATAGAAAATACATTTCTCTAGATCAAATGTGAATCTTTGGTTAGAAAAAAGCCCAACTTTGGAATAAAAATAAGCCATTTCCATAAAAACTGAACTACAAAGATTTTTTACCGTAAACTTTTTTTTTTACCAAAATTAAAGAAAATATATTTCTCTGCTTCAAATGTGAATCTTCGGACTGAAAAAGCCTAGCTTTGGATTGAAAAATAAGCCATTTTCGTAAAAACTGAACTATAAAGGTGTTTGACCATAAACTCTAAATTTTTGTTAGAAAATTATTGAAAATACATTTCGCTGGGTTAAATGTGAATCTTTGGTTAGAAAAAAGTCTAGCTTTGGATCAAAAATAAGTAATTTCAATAAAAAATGAACTATAAAGCTTTTTGACCATAAACACTAGTTTTTGTAAGAAAATTATTGAAAATACATTTCTCTGGGTCAAATGTGAATATTTGGTTAGAAAAAAGCTGATTTTCGGAAGGAAAATATGTAATTTCCTTAAAAACTGAACTATAAAGCTTTTTGACCGTAAACACTAGTTTTTGTAAGAAAATTATAAAAAATACTTTTCTTTGGGTCAAATGTGAATTTTTGGTTAGAAAAAAGCCAAGCTTTGGAAAGAAAATAGACCATTTCTGTAAAATATGAACTATAAAGATTTTTTGATCGTAAACACAAGTTTTTGAAAGAAATTATAGAAAATACATTTCTCTAGGTCAAAAGTGAATCTTTAGTTGGGTCAAATGTGATTCTTTGGTTAGAAAAAAGCTCAGCTTCGGAAAGAAAATATGTCATTTCCGTAAAAAACTGAACTACAAAGTTTTTTGACCGAAAACTCTAATTTTTTGGAAGAAAATTATAGAAAATATGTTTCTCTGGGTCAAATATGAATCTTTGGTTTGAAAAAAAGCCCAGCTTTAAAACGAAAATAAGCCATTTCCATACAAATGAACTATAAAAGTTTTTGACCATAAACACTAGTTTTGTAAGGAAATTATAGAAAATACATTTCTCTGGGTTAAATGTGAATCTTTGGTTAGAAAAACCTCAGCTTTGGAAGGAAAATATTTCATTTCCGTAAAAAACTGAGCTATAGAGCTTTTTGATCGTAAACTCTAATTTTTTGTAAGAAAATTACGGAAAATACATTTCTCTGGGTCAAATGTGAATCTTTGGTTAGAAAAATGCCCAGTTTTGGAAGGAATACAAGCCATTTTCATAAAAAATTAACTATAAAGCTTTTTTTGATCGTAAACACTAGTTTTTGTAAGAAAATTATAGAAAATACATTTCTCTGGGCCAAATGTGAATCTTTGGTTAGAAAAATGCCGAGTTTTGGAAGGAAAATAAACCATTTCCGCAAAATATGAACTATAAAGATTTTTTGATCGTAAACACAAGTTTTTGAACGAAATTGTAGAAAATACATTTCTCTAGGTCAAATGTGAATCTGGTTGGGTCAAATGTGATTCTTTGGTTAGAAAAAAGCTCAGCTTTGGAAGCAAAATATCTCATTTCCGTAAGACTTTAACTATAAAGTTTTTTAACCGTAAACTCTAATTTTTTGTAAGAAAATTATAAAAAATACATTTCTCTTGACGAAATATGAATCTTTGAAAAGAAAAAAATCCCAGCTTTGGAAGGAAAAATATGTCATTTCCGTAAAAAACTGAGCTATAATGTTTTTTGATCGTAAACTCTAATTTTATGTAAGAAAATTACAGAAAATACATTTCGCTGGGTCAAATGTGAATCTTTGGTTAAAAAAAAGCCCAGCTTTTGATAGTCCAACTGGAAGGAAAATATGTCATTTCTTTAAAAACTGAGCTATAAAGCTTTTTGAGGGTAAACACTAGTTTTTGTAAGAAAATTATAGAAAATACATTTATCTGGGTTAAATGTGAATTTTTCGTTAGAAAAAAGCTGAGTTTTGGAAAGAAAATAAACCATTTCCGCAAAATATAAACTATAAAGCTTTTTTGATCGTAAACACAAGTTTTTGAAAGAAATTATAGAAAATACATTTCTCTAGGTCAAATGTGAATCTTTGGTTGGGTCAAATGTGATTCTTTGGTTAGAAAAAAGCTCAGCTTTGGAAGGAAAATAAGTAATTTCTGTAAAAAACTGAACTATAAAGCCTTTTGACCGTAAACACTAGTTTTTATAAGATAATTATAGAAAATACATTTCTCTGGGTCAAATGTGAGTTTTGACTAGAAAAAAAAGCCGAGTATTGGAATTAAAATAAACTATTTCCGTAAAATATGAACTCTAAAGCTTTTTTGACCGTAAATACTAGTTTTTGTGAGAAATTATAGAAAATAAATTTCTCTAGATCAAATGTGAATCTTTGGTTAGAAAAAATCCCATCTTTGGAACGAAAATAAGCCATTTCCATAAAAACTGAACTATAAAGATTTTTTACCTTAAACTCTATTTTTTGTACCAAAATTAAAGAAAATATAATTCTCTGCTTCAAATGTTAATCTTCGGACAGAAAAAGCCAAGGTTTGGATCGGGAAATAAGCCATTCTGTAAAAACTGAACTATAAAGATTTTTGATTTTACACTCTAGTTTTCTTTGTAAGAAAATGATAGAAAATAAAATTTCTCTGGGTCAAATGTGAATCTTTGGCTGGAAAAAAGACCAGTCTTGGAACAAAAATAAGCCATTTCCCTAAAAAATGAACTAATAAGGGTTTTGACTAACTCTAATTTTTAGTAAGAAAATTATTGAAAATACATTTCTCTGGGTTAAATTTGAATCTTTGGTTAGAAAAAGCCTAGCTTTGGATCAAAAATAAATAATTTCAATAAAAAATGAACTATTCACTTTGTTCTCCCAAAACTGTTTAAAATTGTTTTTTTTTTGTTGTAGTTCTTTTTTGTTTTGTGTTTTTTCGACTTGATAGAAATTCTGAAACCAATTGGAGGTTGAAATTTCTTGATGACTAAAGATTTTTCCTTTTCTTCTAAGAAGCATAATATTATCAGGGTTTTAGCTTTTGACAGATAAAATTAAACCTAAGGAAATTTATGTATTTGGAATCAGTATAAAAAGCCAAATATTTTCATGTATTTATAATTAATAATATTCCGCTTTTAGAGTTATGGTTACTTTTGGGCCGAGTTGCACTTTACTTTCACTTTGTTTCCCAGAAACTGTTTAAAATTAGTTTTTTTTTGTTGTAGTTGTTTTCGTTTTTGCTTTTTTGATCGACTTCATAGGAATTCTGAAACCAGTTGGTAGTTAAAATTTCTTGATGACTGAACATTTTAGTCTTAGCTTCCGACAGACAACTTTAAACCTAAAGAAATTTATATATTTGGAATATATTCCGTTTTTAGAATTGTTCGACTTGATAGAAATTTCTGAAACCAGTTGGCAGTTGAAATTTCTTGATGACTAACGATTTTTCTTTTTCTTATAAAATGCATAATATTCTCAGGGTTATAGCTTTTGACGGATAAGATTAAACCTAAGGAATTTTATGTATTTGGAATGAGTATACAAAGCCATTCATTTTCATGTATCTATAATTACTAAAATTCCGTTTTTAGAGTTATGGTTACTTTCGGGACGAGTTACACTTTACTTTCAATTTGTTTCCCAATAACTGTTTAAAATTAGGGTTTTTTTTGTAGTAGTTCTTTTCGATTTTGCTTTTTTGTTTGACTTGATAGGAATTCTGAAACCAGTTGGTAGTTGAAATTTCTTGATAACTAAAGTTTTGCTTCTAAAAGGCTTAATATTCTCAGGGTCTTAGCTTTTGACGGATAAGATTAAACCTAAGGAATTTTATGTACTTGGAATCAGTATACAAAGCCAATCATTTTCATGTATCTATAATTATTAAAATTCTGTTTTTAGAGTTATGGTTACTTTCGGGCCGAGTTGCACTTTACTTTCAATTTGTTTCCCAATAACTGTTTAAAATTAGGGTTTTTTGTTGTAGTTCTTTTCGTTTTTGCTTTTTTGTTCGACTTTATACGAATTCTGAAACCAGTTGGTAGTTCAAATTTCTTGATGACTAAAGTTTTTCTTCTAAAAGACTTAATATTCTCAGGGTCTTAGCTTTTGACGGATAAAATTAAACCTATGGAAATTTATGTATTTGGAATCAGCGTACAAAACCAATCATTTTTATGTATCTTTTATTATTAAAATTCTGTTTTTAGAGTTATGGTTACTTTTCGGCCAATTTGTGCTTTACTTTTACTTTGTGTCCCAAATACTGTTTAATTTTTTTTGTTGCAGTTGCTTTTATTTTTGTTTGTTCGACTTGATTGGAATTCTGAAACCAGTTGGTCGTTGAAATTTCTTGATGACTAAAGATTTTTCTTTTTCTTATAAAAAGCATAATATTCTCAGGGTTTTAGCTTTTGACAGATAACATTAAACCTAAGGAATTTTATGTATTTGGAATCAGTATACAAACACCATCATTTTCATGTATCTATAATTATTAAAATTTCGTTTTTAGAGTTATGTTTACTTTCGGGCTGAGTTCCTTTTTACTTTCATTTTGTTTCCCAAGAACTGTTTAAAATTAGGGTTTTTTTTTGTTTTGCTTTTTTTTGACTTGATAGGATTCTGAAACCAGTTGGTAGTTGAAATTTCTTGATGACTAAAGTTTTTCTTCTAAAAGGCTTAATATTTTCAGGGTCTTAGCTTTTGACGGATAACATTAAACCTAAGGAATTTCATGTATCTATAATTATCAAAATTCCGTTTTTAGAGTTATCTATTATTATTAAAATTCTGTTTTTAGAGTTATGGCTACTTTTTGGCCGATTTGTACTTTACTTTTACTTTGTTTCCCAAAAAATGTTTAATTTTTTTAGTTACAGTTGCTTTTTTTTGTTTGTTTGACTTGATGGGAATTCTGAAACCAGTTGGTAGTTGAAATTTCTTGTGACTAAAGATTTTTTTTTTCTTATAAAAAGCATAATATTCTCAGGGTTTTAGCTTTTGACAGATAATATTAAACCTAAGGAATTTTATGTATTTGGAATCAGTATACAAAGAAAATCATTTTCATGTATCTATAATTATTAAAATTCCGTTTTTAGAGTTATGGTTACTTTCGGGCCGAGTTGCACTTTACTTTCACTTTGTTTCCCAAAAATTGTTTAAAATTAGGGTTTTTTTTTGTAGTTCTTTTCGTTTTTGCTTTTTTGTTCGACTTGATAGGAATTCTGAAACCAGTTGGTAGTTGAAATTTTTTGATGACTGAATTTTTTCTTCTAAAGGGCTTAATATTCTCAGGGTCTTAGCTTTTGACGGATAAACCAATCATTTTTATGTATCTATTATTATTAAAATTCTGTTTTTAGAGTTATGGTTACTTTTCGGCCGATTTGTGCTTTACTTTTACTTTGTTTCCCAAAAACTGTTTAATTTTTTTTGCTGCAATTGCTTTTATTTATGTTTGTTCGACTTGATGGGAATTCTGAAACCAGTTGGTAGTTGAAATTTCTTGATGACAAATATTTTTCTTTTTCTTCTAAGAAGCATAATATTCTCAGGGTTTTAGCTTTTGACAGATAACATTAATCCTAAGGAAATTTATGTTTGTGGAATCAGTATACAAAGCCAATCATTTTAATGTATCTATAATTATCAAAATTCCGTTTTTAGAGTTGTGGTTACTTTCGGGACGAGTTGCACTTTATTTTATCTCTTTTTACCAAAAACTGTTTTAAATTAGGGTTTGTTTTGCTGTAGTTTTTTTTGTTTTTGCTTTTTTGTTCGACTTGATAGGAATTCTAAAACCAGTTGGTAGTAGAAATTTCTTGATGACTGAAGTTTTTCTTCTAAAAGGTTTAATATTCTCAGGGTCTTAGGTTTAGACGGATAACATTAAACCTAAGGAAATTTATGTAATTGGAATCAGCGTATAAAGCTAATCATTTTTTTAACTATTATTATTAAAATCCCGTTTTTAGAGTTATGGTTATTTTCGGACCGAGTTGCACTTTACTTTCACTTTGTTTCCCGAAAACTGTTTAAAATTGGGAATTTTTGTCTTGTAGTTGTTTTTTTTGTTCGACTTGATAGGAATTCTGAAACCAGTTGGTAGTAGAAATTTCTTGATGACTAAAGTTTTTCTTCTAAAAGGTTTAATATTTTCAGGGTCTTAGCTTCTGACGGATAACATTAAACCTAAGGAAATTTTAGGTATTTGGAATCAGCGCATAAAGCTAATCATTTTTTTGTATCCATTATTGTTAAAATCCCGATTTTAGAGTTATGGTTACTTTCAGACCGAGTTGCACTTTGCTTTCACTTTATTCCCAAAAACTGTTTAAAATTGGGAATTTTTGTTGTTGTAGTTGTTCTTTTGTTCGACTTGATAGGAATTCTGAAACCAGTTGGTTGTGAAATTTCTTGATGACTAAAGATTTCTGTTTATCTTCGAAAAGGCATAATATTCTCAGGGTCTTAGCTTTTGACGGATAACATTGAACCTAAGGAAATTTATGTATTTGGAATCAGTGTATAAAGCTGATCATTTTTTTGTATCTATTATTATTAAAATTCTGTTGTTAGAGTTATGGTTACTTTCGGAGCGAGTTGCACTTTACTTTCACTTTGTTTTCCAAAAACTGTTCAAAATTGGGAATTTTTTTTGTTGTAGTTTTTTTTGTTGTTGTTTTTTTGTTCGACTTGATAGGAATTCTGAAACCAGTTGGTAATGAAATTTCTTGACGACTAAACATTTTTGTTTATCCTCTAAAAGGCATAATATTCTCAGGGTCTTAGCTTTTGACGGATAGCATTAAACCTAAGGAAATTTATGTATTAGGAGTCAGCGCACAAAGCAAATCGTTTTTAAGTATCTATTAATATTAAAATTCCCTTTTTAGAGTTATGTTTACTTTCGGGCCGAGTTGTACTTTACTATCACTTTGTTTCCCAAAAACTGTTGAAAATTGTTTTTTTTATAGCTGCTTTTTTGTTTTTTTGTTCGAATTGATTGCTATTCTGAAACCAGTTAGTAGTTGTAATTTCTTGATGACTAATGATTTTTGTTTTTCTTCTAAAAGGCGTAATATTCTCTGGCTCTTAGCTTTTGACGGATAACATTAAACCTTAAAGAATTTATATATTTGGAATCAGCGTACAAAGCCAATCATTTTTGTGTATCAATTATTATTAAAATTCCGTTTTTACAGTTATGGTTACTTTCGGGCCGATTTGCAACTACTCTTTGTGTCACTAAAGCCTGGTAAAATGGGAATTATTTCGTTCCAAATTAGAACTGTAAGGGGTGCTTTAAAATACATATGAAAAAAAAATTATAAAGATTTCCTTTTCTTCTAAAGGTGTAATATTCTCAGACGAATGTGACCTCACTTAGTATTCTAACGGATCCTCTTGCTTTTCTGACAGATGTGCTGATGGAGCTTTTTCCCTGATTTTCTTTGTTCTGATTTTCAACCAACGTCAAATGGAGTGTGTTCTCCAATTCTATGCATAGAATAGATTTACATGATTATAAAATAATTCATTTCATCATGTACGGTGCGATCGATTTTGAATATATTGGCATAAAAAACACATCTTGTGGAATAATTTTGGAGTGTGTGTTTCTATTACTGGGTGAAGATCATAGAGAAATATACAGTTACCATTGGGATGTTAACAATAACTTGTTTGATTATGATAAACACTTGTGGAGTATTACGTTACGCCGTCTAAACGGACTAAAATTCTATGATAGAAAAATAAAACCATTCAATAAAAATGTTATAGAATTAAAGCATGTACAAGAGGAAGTCCTTGAAATTTGCAACTTTTTGGAGTAAAAGCATTATACGTTAAAGGGAATGTCCCTACAGATAAGCTCTCGATAATAGAATTTGACACTAATATCCCCCTTTTTAACTTACAGGACTTTGGATGTGAAAAAAATCCTGATGCGATTCATCGTCCCATTGATGAGGTGAGGTTTTTTATTCAATGGGTACCTGGAATGATACCATATGTGGACAGGTGTATTAGATATCCCCTAGTGCAAAATAAAGCACATCCCATTTCATGGGATCATCAAATGTAGGTGAGTAACGATGAGCCTGATAATGATGAATGGTGATAACACTCCCCATGATATCAACTCTCTAAAGGTGTAGGGATAATTGTATCGGCCATTATGCGATAATAGTGAAAAAAATGTTGTTGTATAGGCCATTATGCGAAAAAAACGAAAAATGTTATTATTATTATTATTATAAATGAAAACAAAAAAGTTATTTCAATTAATTTTTAAAAATTATATTAGAAGATGAAAAACCCCTATCGTAGTTGACATGAGTAATGAATCATTGTGATAAGTGTTGTCTTGGAAAATAAACAAAAATGATTTTAGTTTACTATGAGTAAAGTGCTTTCAAAAATGTATTTGAATTTGTTTATTAATAAAAAAAATGTATACCATAAGGTCTTTATTCTACACTTTAGATCGTTTTGCCTAACAATGACAGACCACAAAGAAACGAATGGTGTTTTAAATTGATACTTGTCCCATTCAATACTTGAAAATATCTGAATATATTTAAGGTATATTATGAATGGCTTGCAAAAATCACAAAAATACTACTACTACTACTACTAGTAACTACTCACTGCGCTTTAATACCATCTGAGATAGTCACGGTTATTTTTCACCAGGAAAAATATCTGAATGCATTTAAGGTATTGCAAAAAAACATGAAAAAAATTGAAATATAAAGCTTTTTGACCATAAGCTCAAATTTTTTGTAAGAAAATTATAGAAAATACATTTCACTGGGTCAAATATGAATCTTTGGTTAGAAAAAAGCTTAGTTTTGAAACAAAAGTAAGCCGTTTCCTTAAAGAATGAACTATAAACCTTTTTGACCATAAACACTAGTTTTTGTAAGAAAATTAATGAAAATACATTTTTCTGGGTCAAATGTGAATCTTTGGTTAGAAAAGCGTCAGCTTTGGAAGGAAAATATGTCATTTCTGTAAAAAACCGAGCTATAAGGCTTTTTGAACGTAAACTCTAATTTTTTGCAAGAAAATTATTGAAAATACATTTCTCTGGGTCAAATGTGAATCTTTGGTTAGAAAAAAGCCCATCTTTGGAACAAAAATAAGCTATTTCCATAGATACGAACTTTAAGGCATTTTGAACATAAACACTGGTTTTTGTAAGAAAATTATTGAAAGTACATTTCTCTGGGTCATATGTAAATCTTTGGTTAGAAAAAAGCTCAGTTTTGGAAGGAAAATATGTCATTTCTTTAAAAACTGAACTAGAAAGCTTTTTGGCCGTAGACACTAGTTTTTGTAAGAAAATTATAGAAAATTCATTTCTCTGGGTCAAATGTGAATTGTGGGTTAGAAAAATACCAAGTTTTTGAAAGAAAATAAACCATTTCCTCAAAATATGAACTATAAAGCTTTTTTGATCGTAAGAAAATCATTGAAAATACATTTCTCTGGGTCAAATGTGAACCTTTGCTTAGAAAAAAGCTCAGCTTTGGAAGGAAAATATGTCATTTCCGTAAAAAAATGAACCATAAAGTTTTTTCACCGTAAACTCTAACTTTTTATAAGAAAATTATAGAAAATACGTTTCCCTGGGTCAAATATGAATCTTTGGTTGGAAAAAAAGCCCAGCTTTGGAACGAAAATAAGCCATTTCCATACAAATGAACTATAAAATTTTTTGACCATAAACACTAGTTTTTGTAAGAAAATTATAGAAAATACATTTCTCTGGGTCAAATGTGAATCTTTGGTTAGAAAAAGCTCAGCTTTGGAAGGAAAATATGTAATTTCTGTAAGAAACTGAACTATAAAGCCTTTTGACCGTTAACACTAGTTTTTATAAGATAATAATAATAGAAAATAGATTTCTCTGGGTCAAATGTGAATTTTTGAATAGAAAAAAAGCCGAGCATTGGAATTAAAATAAACCATTTCCATAAAATATGAACTCTAAAGCTTTTTTGACCGTAAACACTAGTTTTTGTAAGAAATTATAGAAAATACATTTCTCTAGATCAAATGTGAATCTTTGGTTAGAAAAAAGCCAAACTTTGGAATGAAAATAAGCCATTTCCAATAAAACTGAACTACAAAGATTTTTTACCGTAAATTCTATTTTTTGTACCAAAATTAAAGAAAATATATTTCTCAGCTTCAAATGTGAATCTTCGGACAGAAAAAGCCTAGGTTTGGATACGAAAATCAGCCATTTCCATAAAAACTGAACTATAAAGCCGTTTTGATCGTACACTCTAGTTTTTCTTTAAGAAAATGATAGAAAATACATTTCACTGGGTCAAATGTGAATATTTGGTTGGAAAAAAAACCAGCCTTTGAACAAAATAAGCCATTTCCATAAAAAATGAACTAATAAGGGTTTTTGACTTTAAACTCTAATTTTTTGTAAGCAAATGATTGAAAATATATTTTTCTGGGTTAAATGTGAATTCTTGGTTAGAAAAAAGCCTAGCTTTGGATCAAAAATAAGTAATTTCAATAAAAAATTAACTATAAAGCTTTTTGCCCATAAACACTAGTTTTTGTAAGAACATTATTGAAAATACACTTCTCTGTGTCAAATGTGAATCTTTGGTTAGAAAAAAGCTCAGTTCTGGAAGGAAAATATGTCATTTCTTTAAAAACTGAACTATAAAGCTTTTTGACCGTAAACACTAGTTTTTGTAAAAAAAATTATAGAAAATGCATTTCTCTGGGTCAAATGTGAGTGTTTGGTTAGAAAAAAGCCAAGCTCTGGAAAAAAATGAACTATTTCCGCAAAATATGAATTATAAGGCTGTTACTAAGGCTAATACATTTCACTAAGAGCAGTTCGGTTTTAGAAAAGGTAGAGGATGTGTTGACCAAATTTTGACTCTTAGGTTAATAATTGAGAAGTGCCTAAGTTTTCAAACACCTTTGGTCCTCAGTTTTATAGATTATGAGCAAGCGTTTGATTCTGATGATAGAGGAGCTTTAGTAAAGGTTTTATCCTTGTATGGTATACCAGACAAATACATTAAAGTGATTAATGCTCTGTACGAGAATAACACTGCTGCGGTTTAGGTAGGAAATGAGGTTAGCAGCTGGTTTTGTATTAAATCAGGAGTTAAGCAGGGTTGTGTTCTATCCTCCTGTATATGGATTATTTTGATGGACTTTGTTTTAAGGAGCACTGGAAAGGCAATGGGAGACCACGGAATCAAATGGGGAGGAAAAAGTCTCCTGGACTTGGATTATGCTGATGATTTAAGCATCCTAGATGAAAGTGTGAGCAAAATCAATGAAGTTTTAGAGGTTTTGCGAGCTCAGGGTCCTAGTATTGGTTTGAAAATTAATGTTAGGAAGACCAAGTCACTAAGGTTAGGAATAAGTGAAGATGAAAAGGTGACGTTGGGTAATGAAAAGATTGATCAGGTGGGCAGCTTCACTGACCTTGGTAGTATTATTAGTAAAGATGGTGGGAGAAGTGAAGATGTTAAAATTAGAATAGCCAAGGCACAGGGTGTTTTTTCACAGTTAAAAAAAAGTCTGGAAGAATAGGAAGATAAGTCTGCAAACCAAGATTAGAATCTTAGAAGCTACAGTGATGACAGTGGTCAAATATGGCTCTGAAGCATGGACGCTCCGAAAAACGGATAAAGATTTGCTAGATGTTTTCCAGAGAAATCGCTTAAAGATTGTTGTGGGTACCCGGCTGACTGACCGTATTTCAAACAATAGGCTAAACGAAAATGTGGTTCAATACCGCTTTCTAGGTCTATAATGAAAGAAAGGTTGAGGTGGTTAGGGCATGTTGTTAGGATGAATAATGACAGATTGCCGAAGATTGTTCTTTATGGCCAGCCATCTGGGGCTAAACGGAAGGCAGGTCGTCCCCGTCTGGGTTGGGAGGACGTCATAAAGAAAGATTTCAAGGAAATGGGAACTTCGTGGGCGGGTGTAAAAAGGGAGGCTTTGAATAGATTGAGGTGGAGGAGGAGCGTGCGTAGGTGTGTTGGTCTCGGGCGGCTTGGTGCTGCGATGAGTTGTTAGTAGTAGTTGTAGTAGTAGGTCAAAAGTGAATCTTTTGTTGGGTCAAATGTGATTCTTTGGTTAGAAAACAGCTCAGCTTTGGAAGGAAAATATGTCATTCCCGTAAAAAACTGAATTATATATTTTTTTTTGACCAAAAACTCTAATTTTTTGAAAGAAAATTATAGAATATACGTTTGCCTGGGTCAAATATTAATCTTTGGTTAGAAAAAAAGCCCAGCTTTGGACCGAAAATTAGCCATTTCCATTGAAATGAACTATAAAGCCTTTTGACCATAAACACTAGTTTTTGTAAGAAAATTATTGAAAATACATTTCTCTGTGTCAAATGTGAATGTTTGGTTAGAAAAAAGCTCAGTCTTGGAAGGAAAATTTGTCATTTTGTTAAAAACTGAACTATAAAGCTTTTTGACCGTAAACACTAGTTTTTGTAAGAAAATTATAGAAAATACATTTCTCTGGGTCAAATGTGAATTTTTTGGTTAGAAAAAAGCCGAGCTTTGGAAAGATAATAAACCATTTCCGCAAAATATGAACAATAAAGCTGTTTTGATCGTAAACACAAGTTTTTGAAAGATATTATAGAAAATACATTTCTCTAGGTCAAATGTGAATCTTTGGTTGGGTCAAATGTGATTCTTTGGTTAGAAAAAAGCTCAGCTGTGGAAGGAAAGTATGTCATTTCCGTAAAAAACTGAACTATAAAGTTTTTTGACCGTAAACCCTAATTTTTTGTAAGAAAATTATAGAAAATACGTTTCTCTTGGTCAAATATGAATCTTTGGTTAGAAAAAAAGCCAAGCTTTGGAACGAAAATAAGCCATTTCCATACAAATGAACTATAAAACTTTTTGACCATAAACACTAGTTTTTGTAAGAAAATTATAGAAAATACATTTCTCTGGGTCAAATGTAAATCTTTGGTTAGAAAAAGCTCAGCTTTAGAAGGAAAATATGAAATTTCTGTAAAAAACTGAACTATAAGGCCTTTTGACCGTAAATACTAGTTTTTATAAGATAATTATAGAAAATACATTTCTCTGGGTCAAATGTGAATTTTTGATTAGAAAAAAAGCCGAGCATTGAAATTAAAATAAACCATTTCCGTAAAATATGAACTATAAAGCTTTTTTGACCGTAAATACTAGTTTTTGTAAGAAATTATAGAAAATAAATTTCTCTAGATCACAAATGTGAATCTTTAGTTATAAAAAAGCCCAACTTTGGAACGAAAATAAGCCATTTCCATAAAAACTAAACTACAAAAATTTTTTACCGTAAACTCAATTTTTTGTACCAAAATTAAAGAAAATATAATTCTGCTTCAAATATGAATCTTCGGACGGAAAAAGCCTAGGTTTGGATCGGAAAATAAGCAATTTTTGTAAAAACTGAACTATAAAGCTTTTTTGATCGTACACACTAGTTTTCTTTGTAAGAAAATGATAGAAAATACATTTCTCTGGGTCAAATGTGAATCTTTGGATGGAAAAAAGACCAGCCTTGGAACAAAAATAAGCCATTTCCAAAAAAAATTAATTAATAAGGGTTTTTGACTGTAAACTCTAATTTTTTGTAAGAAAATTATTGAAAAAATTATTGTAAATAATTATTGAAATTTTGTAAGAAAATGATAGAAAATACATTTCTCTGGGTCAAATGTGAATCTTTGGATGGAAAAAAGACCAGCCTTGGAACAAAAATAAACCATTTCCATAAAAAATTAATCAATAAGGGTTTTTTTTAATATGTATTTTAAAGCACCCCCTTCAGTTCTAATTTGGAGCGAAATAATTCACATTTTACCAGGCTTTAGTTACACAAAGAGTAGTTGCAACTCGGCCCGAAAGTAACCATAACTGTAAAAACGGAATTTTAATCTTAATAGATACATAAAAATGATTGGCTTTGTACGTTGATTCCAAATATATAAATTCTTTAAGGTTTAAGGTTATCCGTCAAAAGCTAAGAGCCTGAGAATATTAAGCCTTTTAGAAGAAAAACAAAAATCATTAGTCATCAAGAAATTTCAACTACCAACTGGTTTCAGAATCGCTCTCAATTCGAACAGAAAAACAAAAAAGCAGCTATAACAAAAAAAAAATTCAACAGTTTTTGGGAAAAAAAGTGAAAGTAGAGCGCAACTTAGCCCGACAGTAACCATTACTCTAAAAACGGAATTTTAATATTAATAGATACTTAAAAATGATTGGCTTTGTGCGCTGATTCCTAATACATAAATTTCCTTAGGTTTAATGCTATCCGTCAAAAGCTAAGACCCTGAGAATATTATGCCTTTTAGAGGATAAACAAAAATCTTTAGTCATCAAGAAATTTCACTACCAACTGGTTTCAGAACTCCTATCAAGTCGAACAAAAAAAACAACAAAAACAACTACAACAAAAAATTCCCAATTTTGAACAGTTTTTGGAAAACAAAGTGAAAGTAAAGTGCAACTCGGTTCGAAAGTAACCATATCTCTAAAAACGGGATTTTAATAATAATAGATACAAAAAAATGATTAGCTTTACACACTGATACCAAATACATAAATTTCCTTAGGTTTAATGTTTTCCGTCAAAAGCTGAGACCCTTAGAATATTATGCCTTTTAGAAGATAAACAAAAATCTTTAGTCATTAAGAAATATCACTACCAACTGGTTTCAGAATTCCTATCAAGTCGAACAAAAAAGCAAAGACAAAAACAACTACAACAAAAAAACCCTAATTTAAAACAGTTTTTGGGAAACGAAGTGAAAATAAAGTGCAACTCGTCACGGAAGTAACCACAACTCTAAAAACGGAATTTTAATAAATATAGATACATGAAAATGATTGGCTTTGTATACTGATTCCAAATACATGAATTTCCTTAGGTTTAATGTTATCTGTCAAAAGCTAAAACCCTGAGAATATTATGCTTCTCAGAAGAAAAAGAAAAACCTTTAGTCGTCAAGAAATTTCAACTACCAACTGGTTTCAGAATTCCCATCAAGTCTTACTTGATGGGAAAAAAGCTCAGCTTTATTAGGAAAATATGTCATTTCTGTAAAAAACTGAACTATAAAATTTTTTGACCGTAAACTCTAATTTTTTGTAAAAAAAATTATAGAAAATACGTTTCTCTTGGTCAAATATGAATCTTTGGTTAGAATAAAAGCCCAGCTTTGGAACCAAAATAAGCCATTTCCATAAAAATGAACTATAAAACTTTTTGACTTTAAACACTAGTTTTTGTAAGAAAATTATAGAAAATACATTTCTCTGGGTCAAATGTGAATCTTTGGTTAGAAAAAGCTCAGCTTTGGAAGGAAAATATCTAATTTCTGTAAAAAACTGAGCTATAAAGCCTTTTGACCGTAAACACTAGATTTTATAAGATAATTGTAGAAAATACATTTTTCTGGGTTAAATGTGAATTTTTGATTAGAAAAAAAGGACGAGCAATGGTATTAAAATGAACCATTTCCGTAAAATATGAACTATAAAGCTTTTTTGACCGTAAATACTAGTTTTTATAAGAAATTATAGAAAATACATTTCTCTTGATCAAATTTGAATCTTTGGTTAGAAACTTTGGAAAGAAAATAAGCCATTTCCATAAAAACTGAACTACAAAGATTTTTACCGTAAACTCTTTTTTTTGTACCAAAATTAAAGAAAATATATTTTTCTTCTTCAAATGTGAATCTTCGGACAGAAAAAGCCTAGGTTTGGATCGGAAAATAAGCAATTTCTGTAAAAACTGAACTATAAAGCTTTTTTGATCGTACATTCTAGTTTTCATTTGTAAGAAAATGATAGAAAATACATTTCTCTGGGTCAAATTTGAATCTTTGGTTGGAAAAAAGACCAGCCTTGGAACAAAAATAAGCCATTTCCATAAAAAATTAATTAATAAGGGTTTTTGACTGTAAACTCTAATTTTTTGTAAGAAAATTATTGAAAATGCATTTCTCTGGGTTAAATGTGAATCTTTAGTTAGAGAAAAACCTAGCTTTAGATCAAAAATAAGTAATTTCAATAAAAAATGAACTATAAAGCTTCTTTGAGCGTAAACACTTGTTTTTGTAAAAAAAATATAGAAAAAACATTTCTCTGGATCAAATGTGTATCTTTGAATAAAGCTCACTACACCCCAAAACCATATGAGGTAGTCAGGGCTATTTTTTAGCGGAGTGAGAGAGATAAAAATACATACAAATACGTAGATTTAGACACAAAACCGAGAAAGACATGGAGTATACCGCGACGGAATTTTTGTATAAAAACTAGAGTTAAGGTCAAAAAATCTTTATAGTTCAGTTTTAATGGAAACTGCTCATCTTAATTCCAAAGTTGGGCTATTTTCTTGCCAAAGATTCAAATTTGACCCAGAGAAATGTATTTTCTATAATTTTCTTATAAAAACTAGTGTTTCTGGTCAAAAAGCTTTATAGTTAATTTTTATGGAAATGGCTTATTTTCATACTGAAAGACTTTTTGACCATAAACACTAGTTTTTGTAAGAAATTATAGAAAATATATTTCTTGAGGTCAAATGTGAATCTTTGGTTAGGTCAAATATTAATCTTTGGTTGGAAAAAAGCTCAGCTTTGGAAGGAAAATAAGTCATTTCTCTAAAAAACTGAACTATAAAGCTGTTTAACCGTAAACTCTAATTTTTTGTAAGAACATTATAGAAAGCAAATTTCTCTGGGTCAAATGTAAATCTTTGGTTAGAAAAAAAGCCCAGCTTTGGAACGAAATTAAGTCATTTCCATAAAAATGAAAAATTAAGCTTTTTGACCATATACACAAGTTTTTGTAAGAAAATTATAGAAAATATATTTCGCTGGGTCAAATTTGAATTTTTGGTTAGAAAAAAGCCGAGCTTTAGGATGAAAATAAACCATTTCCGTAAAATATGAACTATAAAGCTTTTTGACCGTAAACACTTGTTTTTGTAAGAAATTATAGAAAATACATTTCTCTAGGTCAAATGTTAATCTTTGGTTAGAAAAAAGCCCAACTTTGGAACGAAAATAAGCCATTTTCATAGAAACTGAACTATAAAGATTTTTTTTTACTGTAAACTCTAGTTTTTGTACCAAAATTATTGAAAATATATTTCTCTGCTTCAAATGTGAAGTTATCAAGTATTTTGCAATAGGTTGCATAGGTTGCATCAAGATGCTGGTTAACTGTGTACCGAGAAAAACCAAGACAGATAGTCCAAAAATTCTTCGCCTTTTGTGTCAAATCAATTCTCTTTAGAAACAATAAATTAATTCCCCTTCCATTTCAATCAATCAATCATGACATCATCTGCCATGTGTGATCTAAACTTTGCTCCGGGAGCATTCTCTTTGGGAATACATCAAAGACATTAATTAACTTGACGTCATCTGTCAGACATTAATTAACTTTGCTTGGAAACAATTTGATTAATGACTGACAGCACATGTGTCGGTTTAGATAGGTTTCGGGTTAGATTTGTTGTGGTTTACCTTGTCACACTTACATTCCCATGATTTTTCAAAATTCATTTTGGATTTCTTTCATTGAAATGCAAGAGTTGGAATATTTCAGTAGTGTTTTGTCGTGGTTTACCTTGTCACAGTTACACTCTCTTGATTTTTAAAAGCTCATTTTTGATTTCTTTGATTGAAATGCAAGAGTTGGAATATTTCAATAGTGTTTTGTCGTGGTTTTCCTTGTCAAAGTTACATTCTCTCGATTTTTCAAAGTTTATTTTGGATTTATCTCGTTGAAATGCAAGAGTTGGAATATTTCAGTAGTGTTTTGTCATGGTTTACCTTGTCACAGTTACATTCTCTTGATTTTTCAAAGTTATTTTGAGTTTCTTTCCTTGTAAATGCAAGAGTCGGAATATTTCAGTAGTGTTTTGTCATGGTTTACCTTGTCACAGTAATATTCTCTTGATTTTTCAAAGTTTATCTGGATTTCTTTCGTTGAAAAGCAAGAGTCGGAATATTTCAGTAGTGTTTTTTCGTGGTTTACCTTTTCAAAGTTACATTCTCTTGATTTTTCAAAGTTCATTTTGGATTTCTTTCATTGAAATGCAAGAGTTGGAATATTTCAGTAGTGTTTTGTTATGGTTTACCTTGACACACTTATATTCTCTGTATTTTTTAAAGTTCATTTTTGATTTCATCCATTGAAATACAAAAGTTGGAATATTTCACTAATGTTTTTTTGTACTTTAAATTATCACAGTTAAATTCTCTAGTTTTTTATAACATCATTTTTGAATTTTCATGTTGAAATGCAAGAATTGAATTATTTCAGTAGTGTTTTTTCGTGGTTTACCTAGTCACTGTTACATTCTCTTGATTTTTCAAAGTTCATTTTGAATTTCTTTCGTTAAAATGCAACAGTTGGAATATTTCAATGGTGTTTTGTCGTGATTTACCTTGTCACCGTTACATTCTCTTGATTTTTCAAAGCTCATTTTGGATTTCCTTCATTGAAATGCAAGAGTTGGAATATTTCAGTAGTGTTTTGTCGTGGTTTACATTCTCACACTTACTTTCTCTTGATTTTTCAAAGTTCATTTGAATATCTTTCGTTGAAAAGCAAGAGTCGGAATATTTCAGTAGTGTTTTTTCATGAGTTACCTTGTCAAAGTTACATTCTCTTGATTTTTCAAAGTTCATTTTGGATTTCTTTCATTGAAATGCAAGTTTCAGTAGTGTTTTGTCGTGGTTTACCTTGTCACAGTTCCATTCTCTTGATTTTTCAAAGTTCATTTTGGATTTTTTTCGTTGAAATGCAAGAGTTGAATTACTTCAGTAGTATTTTGTTGTGGGTTGCTGTGTCTCAGTTACATTCTCTTGATTTTTCAAAGTTCATTTTGGATTTCATTCATTGAAATACAAAAGTTGGAATATTTCAGTAGTGTTTTGTCATGGTTTACCTTGTCACAGTTACATTCTCGTGATTTTTCAAAAGTCATTTTGGATTTATCTCGTTGAAATGCAAGAGTTGAATTATTTCGGTAGTGTTTTTTTGTGGTTTACCTAGTCACAGTTACATTCTCTTGATTTTTTAAAGTTCATTTTGAGTTTCTTTCCTTGTAAATACAAGAGTTGGAATATTTCATTAGTGTTTTGTCATGGTTTACCTTGTCACAGTTACATTCTCTTGATTTTTCAAAGTTCATTTGAATTTCTTTCGTTGAAAAGCAAGAGTCGGAATATTTCAGTAGTGTTTTTTCGTGGTTTACCTTGTCAAAGTTACATTCTCTTGATTTTTCAAAGTTCATTTTGAATTTCTTTCTTTGAAGTGCTAGAGTTGGAATATTTCAGTAATGTTTTATCATGGTTTAACATGTCACAGTTACATTCTCTTAATTTTTAAAAGTTCAATTTCAATTTCTTTCATTGAAATGCAAGAGTTGGAATATTTCAGTAGTGTTTTGTTGTGGTTTACCTTGTCACAGTTACATTCTTTTGATTTTTCAAAGTTCATTTTGAATTTCTTTGAAATGCAAGAGTTGGAATATTTCAGTAGTGTTTTGTCGTGGTTCACCTTCTCACAGTTACATTCCCTTGATTTTACAAAATTCATTTTCAATTTCTTTCATTGAAATGCAAGAGTTGGAAAATTTCAGTAGTGTTTTGTTGTGGTTTACCTTGTCACAGTTACATTTTCTTGATTTTTCAAAGATTATTTTGGATTTATTTCGTTGAATGCAAGAGTTGGAATATTTAAGTAGTGTTTTATGTTGTTTACAGTGTCTCAGTTACATTCTCTTAATTTTTCAAAGTTCATTTTGGATTTCTTTCATTGAAATGAAAGAGTTGGAATATTTCAGTAGTGTTTTGTCGTGGTTTACCTTGTCACAGTTACATTCTCTTGATTTTCAAAGTTTATTTTGGATTTCTTTAGTTGAAATGCAAGAGTTGGAATATTTCAGTAGTGTATTGTCATGGTTTACTTTGTCCCACTTACATTTTCTTGATTTTTGAAAGTTCATTTTGAATTTCCTTCATTGAAATGAAAGAGTGAGATTATTTCAGTAGTGTTTTGTCATGGTTTACCATGTCACAGATACATTCCCTTTGATTTTTCAAAGTTCATTATGGATTTCTTTCATTGAAATGCAAGAGTTAGAATATTTCAGTAGTGTTTTGTTGTGGTTTACTTTGTCACATTTACATTCTCACGAGTTTTCAAAGTTCATTTTGGATATCTTTCATTGAAATGCAAGAGTTGGAATATTTCAGTAGTTTTTTGTTGTGGTTTACCTTTTCGTACTTACATTACTTGATTTTTTAAAGTTCATTTTGGATTTCTTTCATTGAAATGCAAGAGTTGGAATATTTCAGTAGTGTTTTGTCGTTGTTTACCTTATCACAGTTACATTCTCTGGAAATTTCAAAGTTAATTTTGGATTTTGTTTGTTGAAATGCAAGAGTTGGAATATTTCAGTAGTGTTTTGTCGTGGTTTACCTTGTCATAGTTACATTCTATTAATTTTTCAAAGTTCATTTTGAATTTCTTTCGTTGAAATGCAAAAAGTGGAATATTACAGTAGTGTTTTGTCATGGTTTACCTTGTCACAGTTACATTTTCTTGATTTTTAAAAGTTCATTTTGAATTTCTTTCATTGAAATGCAAGAGTTAGAATATTTCAGTAGTTCAATTTTTCAAAGTTCATTTTGGATTTGTCTCGTTGAAATGCAATAGTTGGAATATTTCAGTAGTGTTTTGTCATGGTTTACTTTGTCACAGTCACATTCTCTTCATTTTTCATAGTTCATTATGGATTTCTATCGTTGAAATATGTTTTGTTGTGCTTTACCTTGACACAGTTACATTTTCTTGATTTTTGATAGGTTAGGCTAGGTTAGGCTAGGTTAGGCTAGATCAGGTTAGGTTAGGTTAGGTTAGGTTAGGTTATCCTACGTACGCGCGTGAACGTAGGCTAACCTAACCTAACTTAACCTAACCGAACTTGATCTAGCCTAAACTAACCTATCAAAAATCAAGAAAATGTAACTGTGTCAAGTAAAGAACAACAAAACATATTTCAACGATAGAAATCCATAATGAACTTTGAAAAATCAAGAGAATGTGACTGTGACAAAGTAAATTATGACAAAAGACTACTGAAATATTCCAACTCTTGCATTTCAACGAGAGAAATCCAAAATGAACTTTGAAAAATTAAGAGAATGTAACTTTGACAAAGTAAACCATGGCAAAACACTACTGAAATTTTCCAACTCTTGCATTTCAACAAAATAAATCCAAAATGATCTTTGAAAAATCAAGAGAATGTTAGTGATGTAAGGTAAACCACGAGAAAACACTAGTGAAATATTCCAACTCTTGCATTTCAATGAAAGAAATCCAAAAAGAATTTTGAAAAATCAAGAAACGGTAACTGTGACAAGGTAAACCACAACCATACACTACTGAAATATTCCAACTCTTGCATTTAAACGAAAGAAATTCAAAATGAACTTTGAAATATCATGAGAATGTAACTTTGACACGGTAAACCACGACAAAACACTACTGATATAATCCAACTCTTGCATTTCAATGAAAGAAATTCAAAATGAACTCTGAAAAATCAGGAGAAAGTAACTGTGACAAGGCAAACTACGACAAAACACTATTGAAATATTCCAACTCTTGCATTTCAATGGAAGAAATTCAAATTGAACTTTGAAAAATCAAGAGAATGTAACTGTGACAAGGTAAACCACAACCAAACACTACTGAAATATTCCAAATCTTGCTTTTCAACAAAAGAAATTCAAAATGAACTTTGAAAAATTAAGACAATCTAACTGTGACAAGGTAAACCACGACAAAGCACTACTGATATATTCCAACTCTTGCATTTCAACAAATGAAGTCCAAAATGAACTTTGAAAAATCAAGAGAATGTTAGTATGGTAAGGTAAACCACGACAAAACACTACTGAAATATTCTCACTTTTGCATTTCAATGAAAGAAATCCAAAATGAACTTTGAAAAATCAAGGAATGTAAGTATGAAAAGGTAAACCACAACAAAACACTACTGAAATATTCCAACTCTTGCATTTAAATGAAAGATATCCAAAATGAACTTTGAAAACTCGTGAGAATGTAACTGTGACAAGGTAAACAACGACAAAACACTACTGAAATTAAACTACGTATTTTTCAAAGTTCAATTTGGATTTATCTTGTTGAAATGCAAGAGTTGAATTATTTCAGTAGAGTTTTTTCATGGTTTACCAAGTCACAGTTACATTCTCATGATTTTTCAAAGTTCATTTTGAATTTCTTTCGTTGAAATGCAACAGTTGGAATATATCAGTGGCGTTTTGTCGTGGTTTACCTTGTCACAGTTACATTCTCTTGATTTTTCAAAGTTCATCTTGAAGTTTTTCATTGAAATGCAAGAGTCGGAATATTTCAGTTGTGTTTCTTCTTGGTTTACCATGTCACACTTACATTTTCTTGATTTTTAAAAGTTCATTTTGGATTTCCTTCATTGAAATGCAAGAGTTGGAATATTTCAGAAGTGTTTTGTCGCGGTTTACCTTCTCACACTTACATTCTCTTGATTTTTCAAAGTTCATTTGAATTTCTTTCTTTGAAATGCAAGAGTTGGAATGTTTTAGTAGCGTTTTTTTGTGGTTTGCCTTGTCACACTTACATTCTCATATTTTTTCATTCTCAAGTTCATTTTAGATTTCTTCCATTGAAATGCAAGAGTTGGAATATTTCAGTAGTGTTTTCTCGTGGTTTACCTAGTCACAGTTACATTCTCTTGATTTTTCAAATTTCATTTGGGAGTTCTTTCATTGAAATGCAAGAGTTGGATTATTTCAGTAGTGTTTTGTCGTAGTTTACCTTGTCACAGTTACGTTCTCTTGATTTTTCAAAGTTCATTTTGGATTTATCTCGTTGAAGTGGAAGAGCTGGAATATTTCAGTAGTGTTTTGTCATGGTTTACCTTGTCACAGTTATATTCTCTTGATTTTTCAAAGTTCATTTTGGATTTATCTCGTTGAAATGCAACAGTTGGAATATTTCAGTAGTGTTTTGATGTGGTTTACCATATCACAGTTACATTCTCTTGATTTTTCAAAGTTCATTTGGATTTCTTTCGTTGAAAATCAAGAGTCAGAATATTTCAGTAGTGTTTTGTCGTGGTTTAGCTTGTCACAGTTACATTCTCATGATGTTTCAAACTTCAATTTTGAATTTTTGTAATTGGTATGCATGGGTTTTATAGTATTAGTAGTGTTTTGTCATGGTTAACCAATTCAGAGTTAAATTCTCAAGGTTCTCCTGAGTTCAGTCCGTATTTCTTTTATTGAAATGCAAGAGTTGAATTATTTAAGTACTATTTTGTTGTGGTTTACAGTGTCTCAGTTACATTCTCTTGATTTTTCAAAGTTCATTTTGGATTTCATTCATTGAAATGCAAGACTTGGAATATTTCAGTAGTGTTTTGACATGGTTTACCTTGTCACAGTTACATTCTCTTGATTTTTCAAAGTTCATTTTGGATTTATCTCGTTGAAATGCAACAGTTGGAATATTTCAGTAGTGTTTTTTCGTGGTTTACCTAGTCACAGTTACATTCTCTTGATTTTTCAAAGTTCATTTTGAGTTTTTTTCCTTGTAAATGCAAGAGTTTGAATATTTCAGTAGTGTTTTTTTGTGGTTTACCTAGTCACAGTTACATTCTCTTGATTTTTCAAAGTTCATTTTGAGTTTCTTTTCTTGTAAATGCAAGAGTTAGAATATTTCAGTTGTGTTTTGTCATGGTTTACCTTATCACATTCTCTTGATTTTTCATAGTTCATTTGAATTTCTTTCGTTGAAAAGTAAGAGTCGGAATATTTCAGTAGTGTTTTTTCGTGGTGTACCTTGTCAAAGTTACATTCTCTTGATTTTTCAAAGTTCATTTTGAGTTTTTTCTTTGAAGTGCTAAAGTTGGAATATTTCAGTAGTGTTTTGTCATGGTTTACCTTGTCACAGCTACATTCTCTTAATTTTTCAAAGGTTATTTTCAATTTCTTTCATTGAAATGCAAAAGTTAAAATATTTCAGTAGTGTTTTGTTGTGGTTTACCTTGTCAAAGTTACATTCTCTTGATTTTTCAAAGTTCATTTTGAATTTCTTTGAAATGCAAGAGTTGGAATATTTCAGTAGTGTTTTGTCGTGGTTTACCTTGTCACAGTTACATTCTCTTGATTTTTCAAAATTCATTTTCAATTTCTTTCATTGAAATGCTAGAGCTGGAATATTTCAGTAGTGTTTTGTTGTGGTATACCTTGTCACAGTTACATATTCTTGATTTTTTTGGATTTCTTTCGTTGAAATGCAAGAGTTGGAATATTTCAGTAGTGTTTTGATGCGGTTTACATTGTCACAGTTACATTCTCTTGATTTTTCAAAGTTCATTTTGGATTTCTTTCATTGAAATGCAAGAGTTGGAATATTTCAGTAGTGTTTTGATGTG
The DNA here is from genome assembly GCF_049724085.1 of Artemia sp. Qi Xiang Cuo. NCBI lineage: Eukaryota > Metazoa > Arthropoda > Branchiopoda > Anostraca > Artemiidae > Artemia > Artemia sp. Qi Xiang Cuo. The sequence continues at coordinate 104,603,389 of NC_142794.1, read as the reverse complement.
GTTTACAGTGTGTCAGTTGCCTTTTCTTGATTTTTTAAAGTTTATTGTTGATTTCTTTCGTTGAAATGTATGAGTTGGAATATTTCAGTAGCGTTTTGTCATGGTTTACCTTTTTACACTTAAAGTCTCTTGATTTTCCAAGGTTATTTTTGAATTTTTTTCGTTGAAATTCATGATTCGGAATAATTCAGTAGTGTTTTGTTGTGGTTTACCTTGTCACAATTACATTCTTTTGATTTTTCAAAGTTCATTTTGAATCTCTTTCATTGAAATGAAAGAGTAAGATTATTTCAGTAGTGTTTTGTCATGGTTTACCATGTCACAGTTACATTCGCTTGATTTTTCAAAATTCATTTTGAATTTCTATCGTTGAAATGCAAGAGTTGGAATATTTCAGTAGTGTTTTGTCAGGGCTTTACCTAGTCACACTTACATTCCAGGATTTTTAGAAGTTTATTTGGAATTTATTTGGTTGAAATGCAAGAGTTGGATTATTTCAGTAGTGTTTTGTCGTGCTATACCTTGTCACAGTTACATTCTCTTGATTTTTCAAAGTTCATTTTGGACTTCATTTGTTGAAATGCAAGAGTTGGAATATTTCAGTAGTGCTTTGTCGTGGTTTTCCTTGTCACAGTTACATTTTCTTAATTTTTCAAAGTTCATTTTGAATTTCTTTCGTTGAAAAGCAAGAGTTGGAATATTTCAGTAGTGTTTTGTCACGGTTTACCCTGTCAAAGTTACATTCTATTGATTTTTCAAAGTCCATTTTGAATTTCCTTCGTTGAAAGTTGAAATATTTCAGTAGTGTTTGGTTGTGGTTTACCTTGTCACAGTTACATTTTCTTGATTTTTCAAAGTTAATTTTGAATATTTTCCAATGGAATGCAAGAATTGGAATATTTCAATAGTGTTTTGTCGTGGTTTACCTTGTCACAGTTACATCTCCTGATTTTTCAAGGTTCATTTTGAATTTCATTCATTGAAATGCAAGAGTTGGATTATATCAGTAGTGTTTTGTCGTGGTTTACCGTTTCAATGTTACATTCTCTTGATATTTCAAAAGTCATTTTGAATTTATCTCGTTGAAATGCAACAGTTGGAATATTTCAGTAGTGTTTTTTCATGGTATACCTAGTCACAGTTACATTCTCTTGATTTTTCAAAGTTCATTTTGAGTTTCTTTCCTTGTAAATGCAAGAGTTGGAATATTTCAGTAGTGTTTGGTTATGGTTTTCCTTGTCACTGTTACATTCTCTTGATTTTTCAAAGTTCATTTGAATTTCTTTCGTTGAAATGCAAGAGTTGGAATATTTCAGTAGTGTTTGGTCGTGGCTTACCTAGCAACTGGTACATTCTAGTGATTTTTTAAAGTTCATTTTGAATTTCTTTCATTGAAAAGCAAGAGTTGGAATGTTTCAGTAGACGTTTGTCGTGGTTTACCTTGCCACAGTTACATTTTCTTGATTTTTCAAAGTTCATTTTGGATTTATCTCGTTGAAATGTAAGAGTTGAATTATTTCAATAGTTTTTTGTTGTGGTTTACAGTGTCTCAGTTACATTTTCTTGATTTTTCAAAGTTCATTTTGGATTTTATTCATTGAAATGCAAGAGTTGGAATATTTCAGTAGTGTTTTGTCATGGTTTACCTTGTCACAGTTACATTCTCTTGTTTTTTCAAAGTTCATTTTGAGTTTCCTTCCTTGTAGATGGAAGAGCTGGAATATTTCAGTAGTGTTTTTTTGTGGTATACCTTGTCACAGTTACATTCTCTTGATTTTCAAAGTTCATTTTGGATTTCTTTCCTTGAATTGCAAGAGTTGGAATTTTTCAATAGTGTTTTATCGTGGTTTACCTTTTCACAGTTATATTCTCTTAATTTTTCAAAGTTCATTTTCAATTTTTTCATTGAAATGCAAGAGTTGGAATATTTCAGTAGTGTTTTGTTGTGGTTTACCTTGTCACAGTTGCATTCTCTTGATTTTTCAAAGTTCATTTTGGATTTCTTTCGTTGCAACGCAAGAGTTGGAATATTTCAGTAGTGTTTTGTTGTTGTTTACCAAGTCGGATTTACCTTTTCTTGATTTTTCAAAATTCATATTGAATTTCTCACGTTGAAATCCATTAGTTGGAACATTTCAGTATTATCTGGTTATGGTTTACGTTGTCAAAGATACATTCTCTTGAATTTTAAAAGTTTATTGTGGATTTCTTTCGTTGAAATGCAAGAGTTGGAATATTTCAGTAGTGTTTTGATTGTGCTTTACCTTGTCACAGTTACATTTTCTTGATTTTTTCAAAGTTCATTTTGGATTTCTTTCGTTGAAATGCAAGAGTTGGAATATTTCAGTAGTGTTTTGATTGTGGTTTACCTTGTCACAGTTACATTTTACTTATTTTTTTATAGTTCAATTTGAATGTGGTTATTTTATATTTTTTAGTTTTTTTTTTTCAGATGTTGCGTTCTATTGCTTTCATTGTCAAATTTACATTCTATATATTTTTTCAATGTTAATTTTGATTTTCTTTCGTTGAAATGCAAGAGTTGGTTTATTTCAGAAGTGTTTGGTTGTGGTGTGGAATGCAACAGTTACATTTTCTTGATTTTTCAAAGTTCATTTTGAATTTCTTTCGTTGAAATGCAAGAGTTGAACTATTTCACTAGTGTTTGGTCGTGGTTTACCTTGTCACAGTTACATTTTCTTGATTTTTCAAAGTTCATTTTGAATTTCTTTCGTTGAAGTGCAAGAGTTGGAATATTTAATTAGTGTTGGTTTATGGTTTACCTTGTAAAATTAACATTTTATCGTC
>NC_142794.1:104536689-104600081 GCF_049724085.1 Artemia sp. Qi Xiang Cuo | reverse complement strand
TGAGCCTTCTTTTGACATTCTTGGACCACTGGGTCCATACGATCACCCTTGGAAAAAGAAGAAGAAAAAACAAATAAACACGCATCTGTTATCTTTCTTCTGGCAAACAATTCAACATTTTTGCAGATAGGAGCTTGAAACATCTGCAGTAGTAGGGTTCTCTGATGCGCTGAATCTAGTGGTGGGACATCCAAAAAGTTGGGTTGATCTAGGTTCACTTAGAGTGGCGCGCCACTCTAAGTGAACCTAGATCAACCCAACTTTTTGGATATCTCTCTCACTATGACTCTGTTTGTGTGTCGTGTCTGTGCATGTCTCGTCTCTATGTGTGTGTGTGTGTCATCTCTGTGGGTGTGTTGTCTAAAAAACCAGTCTGGTTGAAAACGTGGAGTTCTCGTACTGCTCACTTTTCGCAATGTGTAGGAAACAGTGGGGAATCCCCACTCATTTTGGAAAAGGTGCCAAGGAAAGGCATACAAATAGTATGTAGTTTCGAAACGTGTTTAATCAAGTTTCTTGAATGAAGTATCTGTACTGTATATTCAAGAGGTGAAATCAATAAAGAGATTGTTACTTACTTACAAATACATTCATAATTTCTTGAATGAAATTTCCGTTTTGTTTATCTAAGAGTTGACTTCAAGAAAGAAATTTTTAATTACTGAGAATTTTTTCATAGTTTCTTGAATTAAATTTATAATTCATGTATCTAAGCGAAAATTATTTTTGATAATGAGAAAAAAAGTTATGTACTGTAGATTTTTTAAAAATTTCTTGAATTAAGTATATGTACTGTATATTCAAGAGGTGAAATCAATAAAGAGTTTTTTACTTACTTACAAATATGTTCATAATTTCTTTAATGAAATTTCAGTACTGTGTATCAAACAGTTGACTTCAAGGAAGAAATGGTTACTTACTGAGAAGTGTTTCATAATTTCTTTAAATTAATTTATAAATCGTTTATCTAACTAGTGAAAAAAATAAATAGTTTGTTAATTAATTATAATTTTTTAATAATTTCTTTAACGAAATGTATTTTTTTTTATAAAAAATGTGAATTCAATAATATTTTCTCGAATGAAGTCTCTGGAATGTATATACAAGAGGTGTAATCAATAAAGAGTTTGTTACTTACTTACAAATATTTTAATAATTTATTTAATGAAATTTCCGTATTGTTTATCCAACATTTGACTTCAATAAAAAAATGTTTAATTCCTGAGAATTTTTTCATAACTTATCTATTTTAATATCTATATCGTTTATATAACTCGTGAAAACAATAAAGAGTTTTTTAATTAATTAGAATTTTATCATAATTTCTAGAAATAAATTTTTTGTTTATTTATCATAAAGGAGAATTCTAGAAATAACTTTATACTTATACTGAGAATTTTTTCATAATTTCTTGAATTAAATTTATACATCGTATATCTAACTCTTGAAAACAATACATAGTTAGTTTCTTACTGAGAATTTTTTAATAATTTATTGAATTAAATTTCTACAAATATTTTATCTAACTCGTGACAACAATACGTAGTTTTTTACTTACTTAGAATTTTGTCATAATATCTTGAAAGAAATGTCTTTTTTTTTATCCAACAGTTGAATTCAAGAAATAATTTTCTAATTAGACTGAGAATTTTTTCATAATTTCTTGAATTTAATTTCTACATAGTATATCTAACTAGTGAAAACAATAAAGAGTTTGTTACTTACTTAGAATTTTTTCATAATTTCTTGAATGAAATTTCTTTTTGTTTATTCAACAAGTGAATTCAAGAAATAATTTGACACTTAGTTACAATTTTTTCATAATTTCTTGAATTAAATTCCCGTATTGTGTATCCAAGAGTTGACTTCAAGAAAGAAATTGTTAATTACTGAGAATTTTTTCATAATTTCTTGAATTAAATTTCTACACAAGAGTTGACTTCAAGAAAGAAATTGTTACTTGCTGAGAATTTTTTAATAATTTCTTGAATTAAATTTCTACATCGTGTATCTAAGTCATGAAAACAATAAAGAGTTTGTTACTTACTTGGAATTTTTTCATAGTTTCTTGAACGACATGTCTTTTTTGTTTATCGAGCAGGTGATTTCTTAAATGAAATTTCTGCAGTGTGTGTCAATGAGATAACTTCAGGACAGAGTTGGTTTCTGAATGAGAATTTTGTCATAATTTATTGAATGAAATGTATGTTTGTTTATCCAGCGGGTGAATTCAAGAAATAATTTTCTATTTACTTAAAATTTTTGATAATTTCTTAAATGAAATTTCTGCTTTGTGTATCAATGAGGTAACTTCAAGAAATGAATGTTTACTTACTGAGAATTTTTTTCATAATTTATTGAATTAAATGACTTTTTTTTTGTTTATCAAATATGCTAATTAAATAAATAATTTTCTAATTAATTAAAATTTTTTGATAATTTCTTAAATGAAGTTTATGAAGTGTGTATCAGAGAGGTGACTTCAGAAAAGAGTTCGCATTACTCTAAGTGAACCTAGATCAACTCAACTGTATGGATATCTCTCTCACTATGACTCTGTTTGTGTGTCGTGTCTGTGCAGGTCTCGTCTATATGTGTGTGTGTGTGTCATCTCTGTGGGTGTGTTGTCTAAAAAACCAGTCTTGTTGAAAACGTGGAGTTCTCGTACTGATCACTTTTCGAGATGTGTAGGAAACAGTGGGGAATCCCCGCTCATTTTGGAAAGGTGCCAAGGAAAGGCATGCAAATAGCATGTAGTTTCAAAACGTGTTTAATCACGTTTCTTGAATGAAGTATCTGTACTGTATATTCAAGAGGTGAAATCAATAAAGAGATTGTTACTTACTTAAAAATACCTTCATAATTTCTTGAATTAAATTTCCGTATTGTGTATCTAAGAGTTGACTTCAAGAAAGAAATAGTTAATTACTGAGAATTTTTTCATAGTTTATTGAATTAAATTTCTAATTCATGTAGATAATTGAAATTTGTTTGTGATAAAGAGAAAAAATGTTACGTACCCGCGATTTTTTCATAATTTCTTGAATGAAGTATCTGTACTGTATATCCACGAGGAGGAATCAATAAAGATTTTGTTACTTACTTAAAAATATTTTCATAATTTCTTGAATGAAATTTTCGTACTGTGTATCCAACAGTTGACTTCAAGGAAGAAATGGCTACTTACTGAGAAGTTTTTCATAAGTTCTTGAAATTAATTTCTAAATCGTTTATATAACTAGTGAAAAAAATAAAGAGTTTGTTACTTACTTATAATTTTTTAATAATTTCTTGTACCAAATGTCTTTTTTTTTATAAAAAATGTGAATTCAAGAATAATTTCTCGAATGAAGTATCTTTACTGTATATACAAGAGGTGGACTCAATAAAGAGTTTGTTACTTACTTACATATATTTTCATAATTTCTTGAATGAAATTTCCGTATTGTGTATCCAACAGTTGACTAAAAAAAAAAAATGGTTACTTACTGAGAATTTTTTCATAATTTCATGAAATTAATTTCTATATTGTTTTTCTAACTAGTGAAAACAATAAAGAATTTGTTACTTACTTAGAATTTTGTCATAATTTCTTGTAAGAAATGTTTTTTTTATTTGTAAAACAGTTGAATTCAATAAAGAATTTTCTACTAAGACTGAGAATTTTTTCATAATTTATTCAATTAAATTTATAAAAATTATATATAAATCGTGAAAAAAATAAATATCTTGTTTCTTACTTATAATATTTTCATATTTTATTGATCTATTTTTATCTACATAGATTATATAACTCTTGAAAACAATAAAGAGTTTTTTAATTACTTAGAATTTTTTAATAATTTATTGAAAGAAATGTCTTTTTTTTTATCAAACAGGTGAATTCAAGAAAGAATTTTCTACTTAGACTGAGAATTTTTTCATAATTTCTTGAATTTAATTTCTTTTCAATCCATACCTGGACTTAAGTTTCACCTATGAACCAACAAGTTGTATTTTCCATAATTTTCTTACAAGAAACTAGAGATTACGGTCAAAAACCCTTATTAGATTAGATTTTTAACTAGCAACTTGTCATCCACTATAACTTCGCTAAAACATCCTTCTGCCAATCAACCCATCTCCCCCAAAACACACTTTTTCAGACATTTCTTGTTAAAATTTTTTTATTTCAACTGGTCCACACGGGTTTTTCACTAGCAACTCGGCCTCCACTATAACTCCGCTAATACATCCTTCTGCCAATTAACCCATCTCCTCCAAAATACTTTTCAGTCATTTCTTGTTAAAAAAATTTCTATTTTAACTAATTCACACGGGTTTTTCCACATTTGAACCAGAGAATGGATCTAAGTTTCAAATTTGAACGAGAGAATTGTATTTTGCATAATTTTCTTACAGAAAACTAGAGTTTATGATCAAAAACCCTTATTAGCTCAGATTCTACAGAAAAAGTTTATTTTTGATCCATACCTGGACTCACGTTTCACCTATGAAGCAGCGAATTGTATTTTCCATAATTTTCTTACAGAAAACTAGAGTTTACGGTCAAAAACCCCTATTAGCTTAGATTTTTTTCACTAGCAACTCTCCCTCCACTTTAAATTCGTTAAAACATCCTTCTGCCAATCAACCCATCTCCCCCAAAACACTTTTCAGCCATTTCTCGTTAAAAATTTTTTATTTCAACTCATCCACACGGGGTTTTCGCTAGCAACTTTTTTAATGGGCGCCAAGTAAAGAAAAATCACACTGAATCAGACAACCGAGTCTCTCAAACCCAGTAAAGCTCTTTTAAAAGATAAAAGAATTACTTATTTAACACAAAAATTTCGTTTTTAATGAGCACTAAGTAAAGAAAAATCAAACGGAATCAGGCAACAGAGAGTCTCAAACCCCGTAAAGCTCTTTTAAAAGATATAAGAACTACTTATTTAACAAAAAATTTTGTTTTTAATGGGTACCAAGTAAAGAAAAACCACACGGAAAAAGCCCTTATAATAGCATAGGAAGTAACATAAGCTCCTGGAATAGCATAGGAAGGGGACATAAACTCTTATAATAGCCTGGGGGGGGGGACATAAGCCCATAAAATAACATGTGAATTCCTATACATGCACGCAAATAACATGGGAATACCAAAACATGCATGCAAAAAACATTGGAAATCAAATACACGCAATAAAATAACATAGGAATTCCTATACATGAAAGCAAATACCCTGTGAATTCCTATACACGCAAGCAAATAACATGGGAATTACTATACAAGCAAGCAAATAACATAGGAATTCCTATACATGCAAGCAAATAACATGGGAATTCCTATACATGCAAGCAAATAACATGGGAATTCCTATACAATCAAGCTAATAACATTTGAGTTCCTATACATTCAAGCAAATAACATGAGTATTCCCATACATGCAAGCAAATAACAAGGGAATTCCTATACACGCAAGCAAATAACATGGGAATTCCTATACATGCAAGCAAATAACAAGGGAATTCCTATACATGCAAGCAAATAACATGGGAATTCCTATACACGCTAGTAAATAACACTGGAATTCCTATACAAGCAAGCAAATAACATTGGACTTCCTATAAATGCAAGCAAATAACATGTTAATTCCTATAAATGAAATCATATAACAATGGAATTCATATACAAGCAAGCAAATAACCTGGGAATTCCTATACAAGCAAGCAAATAACAAGCGAATTCCTATACATGCAATCAAATTCCTTGGAAATTCCTATACATGCAAGCAAATAACTTGGGAATTCCTATACATGCAATCAAATAAAATGGGAATTCCTATCCAAGCAAGCACATAACATAGTAATTCATATACATGAAAGCAAATAACATGGGAATTCCTATACATGAAAGCAAATAACATGGGAATTCCTATACAAGCAAGCAAATAACATGGGAATTCCTATACATGCAAGCAAATAACATGTGAATTCCTATACAAGCAAGCAAATTACTGAGTTATTTTTACGTCACAATTTTTCAACTTAAAATCATTCTAATTAGAGCATCCCAGTCCTAAGAAATTAAGGACCTGTTAATATTTCTTAACAATCTGAATTTTAACCAACTTTAATTAATTTAAAGACAATACTTGTTTTTAGAAAAAATTGACTAAAATAATTGATACAGTTTAAATTGCACGCTACCTTTGACTAGGCAATGTGATTATACCCACCTAACCAGATTGTACCTACCAAACCAGATTATACTTACCAGAAAACAAATCTCTTAAAAGAGCTGGTTTTTTGGGCTTATCACCAAAAAGGCAGTGAACTTTGAAATTACGTCATTCCTCTTGGCAAAGAGTGTGATGACCCGTAACTACTAGAAAAAACCTGTTTGTACGGGGGCGTACTGCCAGGGACCGTAAAGTGGGCAAACTGCATAGATCTATTCTACTTACGGTGAGCCAAAATCAAAACCTGCATTTATTCAAAAACGTTCAAAAACTAAATAAAAAGAAGAATTTTTTTGAACTGAAAGTAAGGAGCGACGTTAAAACTTAAAACAAACTTTGATCTTTGTTCTTTTGGACTATCCTAGGACGCGGGGATTAACTAAGCCTACTTTAAAGCGTTAAATTGATATTTGTTGAAGTTTGACTTTCAACTCACATCCATATGCCATCATTATATTTCAAAAAAACTTTTTTTTTGGAAAAAATTATTCAAAAAAAAATTCCACAAAATAAGTAATTCAAAGCAAAGTAAAGAGCTCCATTAAACTGAAAATGAGCAGAAATCAAGTAAAATAATCTTCCAAACGTAAAACTAACACACATCACCATCAATAAAAAAAGAAAGCCCAGAACGAAATGAAATTACAGTAAACAACCGAGTCGAAATAAGCAGGGCCGGAAACCCCCATGCCTTATCAAGACCAGAATATAATTTGCACTTTACTGAAAAAAAGCAAAAAATTAACGTGGATTGTCAGTTTAATATACATATAGTGATATTTATTTCTTAAAGTCTTAATAATTTTTGATTTATTAAGGTTAAAAAGGCAAAACATTTAATATGTATTTGTTTTCAGCAAAGTACAAATTATGTTCTGGTTTTGAGAAGGCAAGGCGTTTGGCAGTCCCTACTCATGTTAATTTCTGCTCGTTTTGAGTTTGACTCGGTTATTTATTTTAATTTCTGTTCGTTTTGGGTTTCATTTATTTATTGATGGTGATTAGCGGTTTTGCGCTTGGAAGATTATTTGACTTTAGTTCTGCTCATATTTGGTTTAATGGAGCCCCTAACTTTTCTTTGAAAACATATTTTATGAAACAATATTTTTAATTAAATTCCTGTTTGTTTTTATTGGCATAGTCCTTTTCATGGAAAAAAATAATATCTTATATAAGATAGATAGATAAGATAAGATTTATTTCAAAAAGCGTGTGGGCCATTGCAACACAAAATACAATCTATAAACAAACACTCAGGAACAAAATACAACTTTAGATAGTAAAATTCGAAAAAGGAAAAAAGAAAAAGAACAACAAAACGACCAAAAAGAAACAAACCAAAGTTCGACTTTTAACCAACAAACACCATATAATAAAATTCAAATCATAAAAATAGTATCAGGCTATCCCCTCAAACATGATTCGCTATATTTAGTCCCTAAAAGAAGAAACTTACACAACTGTTTAATAGCACATGCGTTCCTCTCAGCCATCCGCTCTATTAACCAGCATTCGCTCCCAAACACTCGTCCGAAACATTCATTCCGCTACTCAGACAGCTCTTTACACTCGGATACAAAATTAAATAAGTGTTCATTCACCAATCCACACTTTGGGCAGAAATAAGGGCCAGCCGCCAACCTAAACTCTCCCAAAAATTTCCTTCTCTCACCTAAATCCAAACTATCCCCTCTTACCAACAACAAATTCTTCAAATCTTCTTTATTCAACCCAAATTTAAGATAAACCTCCTCCCCCCAACCGTCTTTGGCTTGGGAGTAAAACCTCAAAGCCATAGATTGGTCCTTATGAGCTTGCCACTCTTGGATTTCTTGGTCCTTTAGGGTTCGCTGGACTTCCTTTCATACTGACACGGTTTCATCCATAGGGCCTTTTCCTTCATTCCACATCTCTGAAAGTCCACAAAGGTCCAGTATTTTCTTAACCTGATTTGACTATGAATCACGTCTGCCATCCTTCAAGCTCTCCAAATAAGCTGCCTTAAGAAGCCGAACTCTAGGTAGCCTAATAATCTTCTCCCAAAATTTCACCATTCTAACCAATCTATCACTCCTTAAAGTAAAAAGCCCCAAATCTCCTTTCAGTACCACTGAACTAAATGAATCCTTCAAGCCTAGAGTTCTCTTAAAATATCTTAGCTGAACTACTTCTAGCTTAGTTCCTTCAGAAAAACCCAAAACCTCAGAGCCCCAATGTAGACTAGAAGCTACCTTTGTCTGGAAATCTCTTTTCTGGATCCTCATGTCAGCTAGCTGATTTAAATTACATCTCAAAAGTATATTTATTAGCCTATTACCCCTTAAAATACAATCTTCTACATGCCTAGACATCCCCCTTAAAGCACTAAACTTAACACCCAAATAAACAAAATCATCTTCAACGTCTAAAACCTTTCCTCCAAAATTAAAATGAACCTGTGAATCAACATCTCCTTTACTCCTAAATACTAATACTACTGATTTCCTAGCGTTCAACTCTAACTCCTTCTTTTCTAAATAATTTTTTATTATATCTAATTGCTTCTGAAGGTTCTTTCTGCTATCCGCCTCTAGAGCTATATCATCCACGAATAACATGCATGATAGCCTAAACCAATCCAAAGATACATAAGGGGCTCCATTATTTTTCATAAACCTATTTAAATCATTAACAAACAAGGAGAAGAGCTTAGGAGATAATGTACATCCTTGTTTCACACCCAAATGAGATGTGACCAGCCTAGAAAAATTTTCCATAACCTTCACAGAAAATTTCACCCTCCAATACATATCTGCTATTATTGCTGCAAAACAAGACGGCAAACCTATTTCTAACAGACTTTCAATTAACAACCTCCTAGTTACCGAATCAAAAGCACTTTTCATGTCTAAAAAGGCTACGAATAGCCGACCAGTTTTTCCTCTAGCATATTTCTTTCTCAATGCATCCAAAGTAAAAATATGGTCAATAGTGCTGAATGTTGATCTGAATCCTGCTTGTGCCGGGCTAAGTATTTCCTCCTTATCTAGCCAATCTCTTAGCCTAAATTCCAGAACCTTACTAAACAATTCACTTACCACATTCCCCATAAAGATAGACTTAAAGTTTTCATGTAACTTCCTATTACCTTTCTTAAAATGAGGCACTGCTACAGAAATGTCCCATGAGCGAGGCCAACAAGCTTTTTCTATTACAAACGAGAAAATTGCAGCCAACATGGGTATTAACTTTGACCTTCCTAACTTCAGAACCTTTGTAGATATACCATCTGTTCCTGGACACGAATTTCCATTCATCCTTTTCAACTGATCCCAAATTTCTTGTTTAGATACAGGCCAAATTAAATCATAATCATTCTGCCTTAAAGGATATGTTGGCGTCCCTAGACCAGGCTCTCTAACCTCTGAACCATTCGACTTATTCACCCTAACATATTCTGACTCTCTATTCTCAAAATAATCTGGCCACGTCTCAACTGCTGGGACGTCACCTCTTATTCCCGTTCCCTGGATTGAACATTTAACAACCGACCAAAACTCTCTTGAATTATTCATACTATAAGCTCTCTTAATTTCCTCATTAATTTTCTTATGCCTCTCTCTCTTTTTAACTCTTTTAACCCTATTATAATCTGACCTTAGTTTCCTATATTCAGCTAACCTGCGCAAATTCGTTTCCTGATCCAATGCGTTTGTTGCTTTAAGTAGCCTGAAAACCCTAATTACCTCTTCTCTTTTCTGCCTACATTCTTCATCGAAAAAACCCTCATCTTTTCTGGCCGGATGTTTTTTATCTTGAAATAAAGGCTTGATTCTCTCATAAATTATATCTGTAAGTACCGAGACAATTTGTTGCAATTTAGCTGGTTCTGAAAAATTCAAAATCGAATGGCAATCAATCTGAAATTCCTCACTTTCTAGTTCCATTATAACCAAATCTTCTTTCTCCTTGGCTATCCAAACTGGTTTACGGATCCTTTCCTTGCACGTAGACCTTTCCTTTCCCCTTTCGGACTGTCGAATACACGCTCTCAGCATAATACTCACTGGCAGATAGTCAGATCCAACCAACTCTAGGACCCTGAGGTCGACAGCTCGGGACCAAAGAGAAAAACTACATAAAATATAATCAATTAAGCTCGGGCTAAACCCACTGTAACACGTAAAATCACCCACACCAAAATCTCCCCCCAAACCTCCGTTCATAATTATTGACCCTTCCTTTTTACAAAAATTTATTAAATTCCTTCCCCATCTATTTAATTTCCGAAACATATCCCTACTTTTCCTAATAGGGAAAACATACTCACATTCGTTCTCCAAACCAATATTCTTACCTGATTCATTTACTAGGGGTTCACCAATCTGAAACTTGTCCTGGTTACTAGTATATGCATTGAAGCCCAATAGAAAAACAAAATTGTGGCAAGGGTATATTCTTTTATACAAGTTAATTTTCATTTTCAGTTTCATTTTCAACCAATTTCCATGTGTTTTCACGGCTGTAAGAACTATTATTCGGGGGCAAATAAACAACACTTACAACATAGTTAACATTTTTAACTGATAATAATATCCATAATAAATTTTCAGACTCACTTTCTAGCCTACGAAATAAATTGAATACACCCTTCCTTAGAAGCACGGATACTCCTCCATAGTATCTGCCATTTTCCGAAACTTTTCTCCGACACTCAAAAACATCAAAGTCTTCATATGACGAAAGTTCATCTAGAGAATTCCACGTCTCGACAAGGCAAACAACATCCCATATTTCACAACCGGCTGATGTACTTGACTCTAATAAATTTTCTAACTTTTCCCTACTATAACCATGTAAATTCCAAACTACAAAACTTGAGCACGATTAACTATGGCCTTGTATTCCCTATTTTGGTAATTTTGACTGGTTCCCAGGCACTACTATATCCTCCCAACTAGGCTGCTCTTGATAAAAAACTGGAGCTTTCACTCTCTGGCGAGACCCAAACGATTCGTAATCCTTAATCCTTTCCGTTTCTCGAGCACTTTTGTTTTTGCGCCTTTATCCTGCTCCAAAGGAATAATGTTCTTATTATTTATTTTGCCCCGTCTCACACTCTTTTCAGCTAAATTCACTGACGGCTCTTGGCTAACAGGGGGATAATGCTGTCCACAAATAAAAGCACCCTGGTCCCCATCTTCTACACTAAATACACAAGCAGCGCTTCCTAAGCTCTAGCGACTAGCAGCCGAATTTACCGATCCACTTCTCTCACGTGAAATAATCTGATTAATCTGATTTTCACGAGCGTAAGATGTACCAGGTTCATTAGAGTCAACATTAGGGCTAGCTACCTCAACACTCATATGTTTTTCTTTTTGAACTTCATTCGCTATCCCTAGCGTGACTGATTTTGATCCTTCGTTACTTAGTGAACTTGCATTGACCATTACTTCATTTCCCGTGCGCATATTACGATTTAAATCGGAACTCTGATGATAATCGGTTCTTATTTCCTCTACTTCTATAACCTTCCGTTGTTCTCGATAAATTTCTTTCACTTTACCCAATTCACTATCGTATGCAAAAATCTTATCCCCCACGAAAAGTCTCACACCCCTCAGCTTTGGACGTAAATGGCCTTCCGTACGCGCGGCTTCCAAAATTGGTATCAACTTGCTCCGTGCCAATAAACCTAAAGATGTATAATCTGGGGCAACTGACAAATGAAACCTATTGAAAAGTGCAGCCGAAGTAAATATTGATTTTTTTAATTCCATAAACGCTAATTTAATTGCGACTGGTTTGACTTTCTGGTTTGAAGGTAAACGAAAAACATGTTTAATATCTGTCTGCATAAACCTGGCACCTCTTACAATAAAATATATATATATATATATATATATCATGCTTCTAAGGACTTATGTTCCTTGGTACCTTTCCAAGCAAAGTGATCAAACACGTTTTGGAACTATGCTTGAGATTGTATAATGCCATCAGACCGGTTTAGACGATGCATGCCTTACCAAATTCATTCACCATAACATATTTTTTTTTCTTTCCTGGTTTAATATTCAAAATTCCTTATAATGCGTTTTCAGAAATAGTGGTTTACAGCTGGAGGGCTTATACGCGTGTTTTTCCAGCATGAATATCGAGCAAATTGGTTTATCTGTATCAGTTGATTAATAGAAGTTGTAATAAGCATATTGGAATCAAATTTTCCTCTTTTTTCTAATGGAGAACAACAAGATGTAAGGGTAAGCAAATCTAAATTATTTGTGAATTATCATAAGAACATAATCCCCTTTTTTTCCTATAGATATCTACAAATATGTCATTCGAATTTGGTGATTAGTATTTAGCGACATTTAAATCTGGCTTTTACTTTAAAGAGTGGTCGAAGGTTTTTTTTTCGTATAGCTATCTGCCATATGGCTTTCAGGTTGAAAGCGGATAACTGCAAAATTCCCATGCTTTTGTAAAAGCTGTTCAGGTATTTTGAATAAAAGGGCTCTTAGCCGCGTCTCGTGAAATTTTGGTCATATATCATTTGTGGTCCTAATTAATCAAACTGAAACGATCATTTGCTTAATAGGCTAGTAACTTATAATCAGCTACTTGTATGCACGCGTGTGTATTTACTAAAGGAGGTAATTATTGAAGAAAAAAGAGTAAGTGGGGAAGGGGCACTCACCCTTAATGTTCTGAATAAATTTCAAACGTAGCTAATAGTTGAAATTGTATTTTTTTATGTATTGTATTTAAAAATGTGTTTTATTGCGTTCCGGTGGCTCATTGTTGTGGCATTGTTGGGGGGTGTGTGACTGATGCGTCAAAAACTGCACTTTTATGCCTATATGCATTAAATAACTTAACCGAACTTAATAATTGGGGTTAAAAATAATGCTAGGAGGGGGAAATCAGTTTTGAAGGATGTCTAAAAATGGTACTTATTTAGTAACCAGTAAACATCTGACCTGAAATTCTTCAGATCATATATTTTTTGCTAAAAGCAGATGGCCAGGTATAAATATATCTGGGTAAAATAGCGAGCTCAACAATTTCTATTTTAACTCAACAGATAGCAATTATCTTCCGTGTCATATATAATTGAAACGATCATTTTTTACTCGGCTAGTAATTTATAATCAGCTACTCGTATGTGCGCGTGGGTATATACTAAAATGGCATAATTATTGAAGAAAAAAGAGAAAATGGGGGAAGGGGTGCCCACCCTTAATATTCTTAATGAATTTCAAACGTGACTAATAGTTGAAATTGTATTTTTTTTTCATGTATTGTATTTAAAAATGTGTTTTATGGTATTCCAGTGGCTCATTGTTGTGGCATTGTTGGGGGGGGGGGTGACTAATGTGTCAAAAACTGTTCTTTTATGCCTACATGCATTCATAGCTTAACCAAACTTAATAATTGGGGTTAAAAATAATTATAGGAGGGGGAATTTATATTTGAGGGGGGGGGGGGTGTGTAAAATGGCGCTTATTTAATACCCCGGTAAACATGGGACTAGAAAAGACTGAAATTGATTTTTATTTTCCCGGACTCTGATATGCAAGTGTCAAGTCAAAATAGAGCGAAGCTCAATCGTGAGACTGGCACCACTGAAACGGACAGGCTCAGAAGTATGAATTTGAGGAGAGATAAAGTGATCCACTATGCGCAACGAACAGATTACACAGAGCTAGCTGTAACTTCCACGGTAAGCACCATTTATCAGATAGCTGCCAACTTTATAGCGCACTCACAATTTCAATTTACAAATTCCTTTTTTTAACAACTTTCTGATCATTTAACTTTTAAATACGGTTCAGAGATGGCATACGTGTACTAGAGTTAAAAAAATAATACTAAAAATAATCTCAGCACGTGCCTTTTAGCCTAATCAAGTGTGTTTAATAATTACTAATCAGTTACTTGTATGCGTGCGTACATATTTACTCAAGGGGCTTATTATTGAAGAAAAAAGAGCGTGAAGGGGTTGGTAAAAAAAAACTTAAGGAGATAGTGCCTTAACTTCGATACATGACTTTAGTTACATATTCAGTAGCTGGTTAACATCTGACTAGACATAAAATGCTTTACGAAAAAGATAGGTTATTGCTTCTTACTGAACTAATAGCAAATATTTTTATATTGTACTTTACTTTATTGCTATTAGCTGAACACTCTTGATACTAATGTATTATCTATGAAAGGAGGGGGGGTAGACTTGCAGGAAAAGGAATATGCTTCTAGTCTGATCGCTATTTTTCATGGACAACTAGATTTGTAGGAAAAAGAGTGTTTTTCTTATATGGGGTATTAAGACAATTATTGAGTTGATTTTTTTTATTGTATTTTATTACTATTAGTCAAACGTTGTGATGTGTATGTTTGTTTGTGTGTGTGTGTGCGTATGTGTCTATGTGTGTGTTTGTGTGTGTGTATGTGTGTGTCTTTGCACGCGTTTGTGTGTGTGTGTGTATGTGTGTGTGTGTTGTGTGTGTGTGTGTGAGTGTGTGTGAGTATGTGTGTGTGTGTTTGTGTGTGTGTGTGTGTGTCCGTGTGTGTAACAAAATTTCTAATTTATTTTGTATTTGTTTGATAAATAATAATATGAATACAAATCCAACGAAGAAAAAAATAGTGTGCTATAATTGTGGTAAATCTTTCCTCAAAGAAAACAAACTCAATCCATTCATTTTAGTTTCAGGAAGAAGCTAGAAAACAACTGCCATCCCCTGGCCCAGGACTTCTGAATATCATTGGTAATTATCCACTTTCACCAGAACAATCAGATGATGTTTGTCAAGATACGTCGTTTACTATTCCCCTAGATTTCCAGTTTATAACGGAGGAAATGAATAGCCTTACGAAAATTGTTGGATCTAATGTTTCCGGGACATTTTTCACGATGATTTTTTTATTAGTGAATTAGGTCCTGTGCAAATAGGTACAGGACATGAAAATATTGTCGTGTTCCCGGAACTACGTGATTTTTATTTGTTAGAATCTGGTCTAGTTCACTTGCTACAACTTTGGACACATTCAACGAGAGGGGGAGTGGGTCACATCAACTTTGGAGACATTTAACGAGAGGGGGAGTGGTTCCACCATTTTATACATTGAAAATATGGATCTGAATCTCAATAGATTTAAAAAAAAAAACTTTAGTTTAAGGGGAGGGAGGGGTAGAAAAATAAACTGCCACCCAGATTTGTCGGATACAGGAATGGTTCAGAGTTTTGATTTTGAAACGGGGCTGCAATGCTTTAAATACGCATTTTTAGCAGCTGCCCCTAAAACATTGAAAGATGAGTCAACAATGAAAAATCTCGACGGACTTGCACGTAACGGTGGAGAAAATTTCCCTAATGTAAATTTTGATTGTTTAGACGGGAAGTATCCGGTGTCTTCAAAAGAAATAACCTTATTTGAAAAAGCGAATGAAAATCTTAGGTTAGCGATGGTTGTTCTCCAGTATGACACAGAATTTGTAAATGGGGGGAAAGAAACGAAATAAAAAAGGGTTTTTTATATTCAGCAAGGACACTGTTGGTAGATAGTGTTAAAAATTTGGTTTTGATTATCTATGAGCCCCCCAAAGATGTAAGCTTCTATGGTCATTTTTTCCCCGTTACGGCAGTAAGTCGACTCTTATCTCAAGACAAAAAACATGGGGAGTGCTACTATTGCCCCGTGTGTCTTTCCTCATTTAGATCTAAACAAAAATTTGCGGATCACATGAGATATTACAAAATTCATCGGAATCAAAGAATAGAAATTCTGACTGAAGGCAAAGATACTTTACAATTGAAAAACTTTCAAATTCCCTTCTACAGGTTGATGAAGTATCTTTGGATTGTGAATTAAGACTGTTGGAGGTATCGGACCTATCAAGGCCAAATATAGTCCAGGAACACAAACTAGTTGCGTGTTCTTATTCACATGACCTCTACCCCTCGGCCATGTCCCATTATACGCTACCCTGCGATGACTATAAATGGCTCAATAACCCTCTTGCCTCCAATTTCCCCAAAATTGACAGTTTTGAGGAGAATGGGCTTGTTGGATGGTTTTTTGAAATTGATGGAGACATACCAGTTGAAGTTTACGATTCGGTAAAGGATTTCTTTCCATGTATCAATAGACCTGGGTCTAGGGACTCTTTGAGCACCCACAACAGACGTTTGGTCGAGGTGGAGAAATGCGTTGGACACCTTCAAAACAAAAACTTATTGCTGAACTCCGGCCGAAGAATAAAACTTTTGTACATCATGTGGCTTTAAAATGGATGTATAACAACGGTTTAAATGTCCTAAAGGTTCCTAAAGCACTCCAGATTAGTCAAATACCCTATCTGAAAACATTTGTTGACACTTTTGTCAAGAAACGTTCTGAAGCGCGGAACAAAAGCCGAAAAAGAAATCTAAAAGGTCATTTTAGATTTGGCTTTTTGTAAAATGTGCGAAATGTGGTACTATTGAATAGAAAAAAAGAAGCATTGTCCTAAATAAAAATACTGCTGCAGGCAGTACGATCCTTGAGATCTCTAGAAAGCTCATGTTGGAATTCTACCACAATGTGGCTAGGGTAAAGTGGCTGGAGAAGGGACAAGTAGATGTCTGCTACGGGGACACGATCCTCTACTATTAAGAGTAAAAATTCAAAATCTACTTGATTATTTGGCGCACGATGAAATCATCAGCTCGCGGATGGACTACATCAACTGGAGTGGGGAGGTCTACCTAAAGCTAGTGAAACGTTGGTCGCCAAATCAAATTTTATTTTGAAAGTCAGAAACGGGAAGTGACATTATTTCCCATTGTATATTTGTAAGTCCGAAGGTGTACTTTATACTGACACACGACGAGAAAATCAAACAACGTTGCAAAGGTGTACCAAAGCGCTAGGTAGATAAGAATTTCGACATGGACGTCTATAGCAATTGTATTGTTGAAAATACAATTCCACGAGCGAAATTGTTCGCAATTCGTTCGTTAAACTACAAGAACTTCACTGTAAATATAGAAAAAATTGCCATGAGTACCATTTCCGACAAGGTCTATGTTTGTCAAGACGGTTTGACTACCCTCCCCCTGGAGCACTATTTAACTTCCGATCGAGCTGAATGTGTTAGCCATAGGGAAAGTCTAGGTTTGAGTAATGTCCAATAAAATAATCTTCCCAAACCCTTGGGGGGGGGGGGGGGCTTGCGGCCAATGGGAGGGGGTCCTTGGGCTGCCCAGCCAGCCGCCAGCGGGAGGCGCCGCCACCAACGGTATTTTTTTCACTTAGAGAAGATTTTTTGTGCTTTTGTAATTATGCATATTGTTGTTGGATTGAAATAAAAAAAATAGTGTAAAAAATTGATATTATTGTAAGTGAATTTTTTCATTAAATGATGTATTTTTTTATAAATAATAAAGTATATTTATTAAAAAGCTTTTATTCTAGTGCATTTTAAAAATAAATGTTTATGTTTTTTTCCTATAAATAAATTAAAATAAATCTTAAGTGTATTTTTCTTGTTTAATTTGTTTTTTTTTCTGTAATGTATTATTTGTAAAGTAACCTTTTTTTAATAATACAAGAATTATGATTCTTTATTGATTTTGTTCTTCTCATTATTCTTGAACGGAGTAGTACTAATAGGGAAATTATTTAGTCATTAGGAATCCATAGTATGCAGTTAGTTGTAGGTGAACTGTTCAAGGGAATATGTATCAATTTAAAACACCCTTCAGGTCGTTTCTGTATGGTCCATTAATGTCAGGCAAAATGACACTCTTAGCTAAAATAATTTAAAATTGCGATAAATTTTTTTGGAAAAGCCAAAAAAATCTAGTATTGTTACAGTATTTAGCAGGAGTCATACGATAAATTAAAAGCAATTGGTATATTAGGGTTGGTGCAGATACAATTCATACAGGGACTTGATGTTTTAAACACTAATGACGAAACTCTTGGCTAATTATTGGCAATCTGGCTGAATCTATTGAATAATGGTCCCAGGAAATGCTACAACTGTTTACTGTTCGCTCTCATCACGAACAGATTTCAATTACTCTGGTTCTACACAATCTCTTCCATCAGAGCAAATTTATGTGAACACTTGCATTGAACTGCACCTACTATATCATCTACAGAGTTGTTTGTGATTCTAGCTGACTAATAACCCTCAATAAACAAATATACGCCGGGGCATCTAAATTTCTGCTCTCAGCCTACAATCAGGCAACTAATAAACCCTAAGACTATATCCTATTGGATCTTAATCAAAATACACCCGAGGATTTGCGTGTAGTCAGAGATATTTTCGACAATGAAATTACAGTATATCTTCCTGCGAACAGTAAAAAGACCTATTAGTAAGAATCATGACAATGGACAACCAAAGCAACATTGTTCCATTGTACGTAGATTAGCCTCTAAAAAGAAAGGAAAGATTTTTAAAATTAAGCGTCTTCTTCAGGGGGGCGGTAGTTTTTTCATGCTTTTACTGCCAATAATTGCAGAACTTGTAAACAGTTTTCTTTAGATTACAAAATCCTATAAGTTGAATTCAATAGAACGCATTTTTTCAGCTTTGGTACGCTTTGAGAACATAATGAGAAAATTCATTAACAATTAGAATACTGAAAATGATAAAAAACTGCTCTTAATACAAGATAGACTTTGCCGAGTTGACAAGTTTAAGCCCTATTGTGTGAAGGCTAGTAGTATTGATCACAGAATAGAACCATCTCATCAGGATTCTTCTTCTGCTATCGCTACTGCTGGAAGACAATTAAAGAAGGAGAAATTGGATTCAATTGAGTCAAGCATTGGAAATCCAATTCCCCACTCATATCGTGAAAAAAGTAAACGACTTAAAGCATATCTCATCGAAAGTGATCAAGATCATATTCAAGTTGATAGCAACAGGAAAGGGATTATAATTCAGGGCAAGAGCTATAACCTACTTGATTTAATCTATGATATCGTTACAAATCGTAAAGGACTATTATCATTTGACGGTCATCTATACAACTTTCTAAATACATTAAACTTCCCCAAAAATCATATTAAGAATAGTCAAATTCTAAAAAAATTAAATGAACATGCATCTTCGTCGTCAAAACCAATAAAATATGAACATGAAGAAGAAGAAGAAGATTTTAAATAAATTTTGGAAAATACTGGCACACCCAGTGAAAACATTGATTTGACAATGAGGAGAAGGAAGAGCACATCACTCATAGCTTGACAAAAGCAAAGACGTATCAATTCAACGTCACCACCACCACCACCACCAACCACTAGGATACGAAACGGTAGCGGCCGTTACACTAAGTGTTTACATTCAAAATGGTTGAAGTTCTAAAACGTTTTTATGAAAATATTGGTGAAGTGGGAAGTGTAAGTTCCCCCACCACTCTTTCCAAAGTCACTGGTGTTCGCACTAAAAGTGTACAATACTATCTACAAAATGAATGAAGTTACGCTTTCCATAGAAATCATAGGCTTCGTGCTAATCATTATCGAAAAACTAAAGCCTTTTTCCCATTGAATATAATGCAAGCAGATCTCTTAACTCAAGATGAGATTCAAAGACGTCACAATACACCGTACAAGTACATTCTACTTGCAATCAATGTTTTTAGTCACTATGAAAATGCCATTCCTTTCCGGTCAAAGAGAGGTGTTGAAGTTGCTCAAGCCGTTGAAAGTATTCTCGAACAGGATTCATATAAAAAAATTCAAACGGATCGTGGTAGTGAATTTATAAATCCCCATGTTGCATAAGTACTAGCAAAATATAATACACTGATCTATCATGGTCATAGTACTATAAATGCTGCATTGGCTGAACGATTGATAATAACTATTCGACTTTTAATTTCAAGATATTATACATTGAAAAATACATCTGCTTTTATTCATAATTTAGATAAAATCATGTTGATTTATAATCAACAACCTCATCGATCATTGTCCAATTCAACCCCAACGGAGGTTCATCATTTTGATAATGATACAATTGACACCTTTCTTAAACAATATTCCAATGAAACGATTGTCAAGAAAAAATTTAATGTTGGTACAACTAATGTTTTGAAAAGGGTAATCACTTGTGGTCCACATAATTTTTTAAAGTGGCAAAGATCCTAGACACTATACCCATATCTTATCGTTTGTGCAATACCATAGAAGAAGAGATTCTCGGTGGTTCTTATGATTGTAAACTACAAAAATTTAAAAATAATGGTGAAGTCTATCGAATTGAAAAGATATTAATGACTCGTACTCAGATTGCTAAAAAACAGTTACTTGTTCGGTGGCTAGGATACAACTCTAATTTTGTTTCTTGAATCGGTGTTGAAGATATTGAGAATGCCCAATGATTTCTGTGTAACATTTATGTCCAACGTTTCCGATCCTCTCTACAATGACATGAATAAAAAAAAGTGATTTTTGGATGAAACTCTCCCTGCCATAAAATTGGACGGTGCTAATGAGGTGACTCTTGTCGACTGTATTCTCAAAAATACCTATGATGTCCTGAGAAAGGATCGTGTGTATGACATAAAAATTACACCATTTGATTTGTCACTCTTTGTTGAAAAAGAATGGGCTGAAGCAATTAAATCTAGCGAATATCCACATGTAAAATTGAAAAATATTGAATAGGATAGTATGACAGATTTGTCTCGTACTATCAATAGAAAAATATCAAATCGTAGGAATGGTACATTCCGTTTTAATTATTCAATGGAACACGATAGGATTTACTTTACCTCACCTGTTGACACTGAAATAATTCATCCCAATGATAATCTGAGAGATGTTCTTGGTTTTAAACAGAATATGATCAATGGGGAAAACGCTGGCACCGTTAACGGGATGTGTCAAACTCTTTGCTGATTATTAACCTGGTTTCACCTCGTACTCTTTCAAACTTCTTTATACATACTTTGTGGAAAAATCGAGAGTTGGTAATTCAAATGTCCCCCTCCTACGTGTTCTTGAACAAAAACAACTCATGAACTTGTTCATCACTATAATATAAAGTATCTTCAGTATGTTCCTGTAAACATTTCTTATTTGGAACTCTGTCAGTTAACACTAAGAAGTGAATTGGGTGATCCTCTAGCAATAACAAAAGGCTTAGCAGTGATTATATGAGATTTTTGACCCACTCTCGTTGACACCACCACCTAAAATGAACAATAGAAGAATTCCATTTGTCTGTCCTGATATCAATTGCTATGTTGGTGTTCTTAGTCCACGTCAAATAGGTCATGGCTTTGGTGTTGGTAGCTGGTTTGCTGGGATATTTCGTTCTGTACTACCCCTTGCCAGAATATATCTTGTACCTGCTTCATCAACTTTTGCTGCCTCAACACTACAGGACTGGGGGTCGGGTAAGAATTTCAACGAGAGTGTTAATGAAAATATTAGATTTTCAGCAAGAGCCGTTGGTAAGCAATTAACATCTCAGCAAAATGGGAAGGGATTGAAAAAGATGCGTGCACGTAAATCACTCATCAGTATTTAACAAGGCGGGAAGCGAAGGACATCAGCAAGGACTTTGACGAATAAAACGACAAAGACTAATAAGGAGAAAAAGATTGCTAGATCAAAGAAGTATTTCTTCTCTTAAGATGACTTATCTTCCCTACAAGGAATCACATCTAATACCCTAATCATTGTTAATAGCAGTCCATCGACTTTTAAGACAGGCCTTTGGCTGTGCATCTTTCAAACAGTGAAGAATATTGAATTTTTTGATCTCTTGGTCTATCATATAAATTCTAGGCTGTACACATCAGCAACTTTATTGGGAGCAGTGAGAAAACTATTATTCAAAATCAAAGGAGAGTACAGGATTTAACATCTAAGACATGTGGCTTTCATGCTCACTCTTTTTCATGTTCAGATGTCGTGGCTATACCTACAAGCATTTTCTCAACATCTACGTCGACTTTCCTCGATTGAACGACTTTCTAGAGGAAAATATACTGACAAGCATGTTGAATTTTGATTTTATTTCCCTACGAATAAAATGTTCTTAAAATGTATGTGAAATCATTTATTAATAAAAATTAATGTATGTACATGATAAAAACGACTTTTCTACTCTTTAGATTCCATCTTCTACTATGTATAGATATTTGTCAAGAACAACTAATGCAGGTAGATCATTTGAATTCACAATACAGTGATTCTGATGTGCTGCAATGTCAGGGTCAAATTTTCTACACTAGAGTGCAGCTTCACTCTTGTAAGTGTAACTACAGTAGAGTGTAACATTTTGATAATAAGAAAGGGCACTAGAACGTATTATCTCGAATAGACTTAGTTCCTTTAAAAGTTACTAGTTATGATAGACTGGCGCTGCCTGTGATATTACTTATCTGCCCTTTTGAAAACCGGCACATGTAAATTTTCCGTTTAATTGAAACTCTCCCTAAATGTTCCCGAAAACTCTCACCTTAAAACCCTTAGTGTTGTTACTTATAGTAATTGTAGTGAAAGAATTAATAGTATAGACACAGTGCCTTCTGGCTAGTTCCAAATCTGCCATAACTTACCCTCAAAGGTCTAACTTGATAATTTAAGCCGTTCTTGAGATATTGCTTTGACACCATTTTGACAATCTCATGCTTAGTATTCGCAAAACATCTTTGGTTTTCTTCAACATCCGCTCCATCGTACACAGAAAATTTACACCTATATTTTTGGTAGCAGTAGTAACAGTAGTAGTAGCAGCAGTAGTAACTATAGAATTAATAGTAGCAGCCTCAGCTTTAGTGGCACTATTAGTAGCAGCATTAGTAATAATAGTTGCTTACACCCTTAGCCTTAGTAGTTGTAGTAGTAGCAGTAGTAGTAGTACTACTAGTAGTAGTAGTAGTAGTAGTATGTAGTAGTAGTAGTAGCAGCAGTAGTAGTAGTAACAATAGAATTAATATTAGTAGCCTCAACTTCAGTAGCCGTACTAGTGGCAGCAGTAGCAATAATAGTTGCAGAAGCAGTAGCAGCAGTAATAGTAGTATCATGAATAGAAACAGTAGTTGCCTATCACAATGCAAATATAGTCTTTTGGTTAGATCAAAACCCCCCACAACAAGCCCTGTAAGTTTCAACTTCACACACCAAACTATTCCTAAGATATTGCTGATACGCTCTTTTGACTTCCTACATACAGACGGCGTGTTGTGATTCAGTTCGCCCTCTCCCTCAAAATTCCGTAAGAAATCTCACTTTCATACCCTTAGGCATAGTTGTAATAATAATCACAGTAGTCTGTTGAACATCCCTTATGATCCAAGGCTGGAACCAGGATTTTTTTTTCGGAGGGGATTTACTCCAAAAAACATTTTGGGGGGGCTACCCAAAAAACCTCAAAAACATATTTTCGACGTAACACCGTTAAATTAGGTGTTTTCTTAGACCACACTGCCGTTCTAAGACGAACAAATAAACTTTCAAATGGGGATAAATCCATTTATTTAGACAGTGAAAAAAACAGGTACAAAAGTCCATAGTCGGGGAGCCAAAGTTGAAAATCTGACAAAATAGCAATCTGAGGAGGACAAGTGATTTGAGAGAGGTTTTAGACTAAATCGACCATGCTGATTACGAATATCTCGGGAATATAAGCGCCAAAGGTGCGCTTGGTGGTTCTTTGCAACTAAGTTCGTTGATTTTTCTATTTCACTCAGACTAAGTCCAGCTTTCTACTAGAATATTGTAGTTGTCTTTTTTATACCTAGCCAAAACATTAGGCGATCGTTAATTTACCACATCAGTAAAAAAAAAAAAAAAAAAAAAAAAAAAAAAAAAAAAAATCCTGCTTCAAGCACAACAGCTTCAATATGCTTCAAACTGCTTTTACAAGCTTTTGCTTTTTACAATTTTATTAACATACGATTGGTCGAATATACATAATTTAAATATGTTTAGCAATGTTTTTGAAGTTATTATTTAGTCAAACTCGTCGTCACTTTCAGAAAGATCGCATGACCCAGCACAAGCACAAAGCAAGTCGCACTTGCGGATTCCAGCACAGGAGCACTTTCCAATACACATATTTCTACACTTGCAATGAACTGCAATACGGTTTATAGAAATCGGCCACTGCGACAATGCGTTTGTCTGAGGAATAACCCCGAAAGCGTCACTGTATACCCATCCGAAATTTAGGGGGTCTAAAACTATTGGTTCAGACTCCATAGCCTGTAAAACGATTCCCCACTGATATACAACTCTAAGGATGTGATATTTAAAGCTGTTTTCAGTGGGCGGAAGATTTTTCAATGATTTTTTCCTATGGAATAAGTGCACTCGCAAGTCATTCAAGGAGTTAAAGTCAGTAGGATTCTTTCCATAGACACGTTTTATATCACTAACAGTGTGAAGCTGTCCTTTTCCATCGGTTTGGCAGATTAAACACTTTGCATAGTAATTTTTTTTTTGGGGGGGGGGGGGGGCTATATAGGGTATCTAATTTTTTTCTGACAAATGATTCCATGCTATTCTGCAAAATAGAGAAGAAATTTAGTATGGTACTAATGGTAACCTTAGAAAAAAATTCAAGAATTTCTTCATGATATATAACCGATCCATTTCCAGTATCTACATAATATTATATTATATACAAGGATCATATAAGCCGTGTAAGGACCTTGTGAAAAAAAATATACAAACCACAAATTCAGTCAAGGCCCCCCCCCGCCCGCAGTGCTACGAAGTCCAAAATGGACGATAACAGACACTGATTAGTGCTAAATTTAAATTTTTTTGCCTCTGTAAAGCATACTCATATTCAGTCTTGGTCCCTCAAAAGATGGAAAATGACAATTCTTAATGCTCCATTGTGGAGGCAATGGGCATTGGAGGCCTGAGTCTCAACCCATTTGAGTCCGCCCTAAATAATAATAATAATGCTCCATTGAACAATTTTACAACTTTGTGGCATGGTATTGGGCATTGCGGCATCGTGTTGGCCAAAAAGAAGGTACCACCAAACCTTCTTCCACCTAGCCTAAAATTTTGTTGTGCCACCTAATAGCACATCCAGACTATCCGCTTTCTGGAAAAATGGGATGGAAATCCGGAAATGCAGACAGGTCTTCCATCCCCTTTTTCCGTTTTCTGGGCAGGAAGGATCAGAGGGTCCAAAAATGGAAAAATGGGACGGAAGACTGTAGTGTGGACAGCGTTTCTGGAAAAAATGCCAGCAGAAGGAGACGATTCAACATGATGAGTGATAAATAAAAATAGCTGTCTGATGTGGTTTAAAATACAAAAAAGGTAAATTGTCAAACTGAGGCTCTATAATTGTTTTCTATAGGTTTTGGCTCAGAAAAACAGATTTGATAAGGATGGCTGATATACTTGTACCGATATTATTTTTAAAATCCGCCAAGTCTGGATGGCTATTCCTTTTTCTGGATTTCCATCCCATTTTTCCAGAAACCGGATAGTCTGGATGCGCTATAAAGTTAGTGACTTGAGGAGCAATGGTAAATAGTGAGACTCTTGACAAACAAAAAAGGAAAGAGAAGACAGCCAAGAATAGTCAGAGTGTACCACCTTTGCTTGACTAAGCTTGAAAAAAACCTGTAACGTACAACCTAGGCAAGCTCACAAAAGAGCCAAGCTACTCGTAAAAACACTCCCCTGGACACCCCTGCAATTTACTGAATAATAGTAAGAAACAAGTTGCTTTTATCAGGGGGAACTAATCTGCACCTTTACCCTACTTTTAAACCACTTAAGTGAGCCTCTAACTATCCTTTGACCCCAAAACTGGTAAGACTTTTACTTTTAGCCGATCCATTTTAAATTTATATTCCTAAAAGACGAGGCGAAACAATAAAAAGTGAAATACTGGTAAAGACAAACCTTTGAGGATCAAATAATAGAGTTAATTAGTTTTTTAAGCTTTTGAACCATCAATTTATTTACACAGTAGCATGGCACATGGCAGTCAACATAACCATAACAAAGCCACGAGAAAGATGCAGTGTCATCTACTTAGTAATGAACAAGTTAAGTTTAAAATTTTTCACCATAGATGATCGAGTCGAAACTTTGACCTCATATTAAACTATGAAGCGCACTTTGGTGGTCGCTATTCCCGAAATAAATGGAATCAGCATGTTCGAAAATATCGTTTCCAAAAGTCAGAACTCATGTACCAAAATGTTTTTTACAAATCGTTATTTGACGACTTTTTCAACTTTGGCTCCCCGACTACCAGATATTTCGGTCACATATACAGCGACCGTCTTCAGTAGAAATACTAAAATAATAAAATTAAAACTAGCATATTTATATGAAAGAAAATAAATAACTTATCGGGTCATTCACAAAATAATGAACTTCCGGATTATTCACTGGATTATTTTCAGAGAGAGTTCATTGACAAAGTTCATTCAAAGTTCTTGATTTAAATTTCCTTCTTTAATCTTGCCCAAATGTAGAACAAATATCCAATGAAAGTGGTAAAGCCTTCCGTGTCTTCTAATTGCAAACCAAATGTTGAATTTTTATATGTTTACTGGGTTGGTCTCATTTCCCCATATATACGACGTATTTTCGACGTAACACCTTTAAATTAGGTGTTTTCTTAAACCAAACTGTAGTTCTATGACGAAAAAATAAACTTTAAAATGGATATAAATACATTTATTTGGACATTGAAAAAAACATTTACAAAAGTCCAGATATTTCATTCACATATACAGCGACTGTCTTCAGTTGAAATACTGAAATAATAAAATTAAAACTAGCATATTTATATGAAAGAAAATAAATAACTTATCGGGTCATTCACAAAATAATGAACTTCCGGATTATTCACTGGATTATTTTCAGAGAGAGTTCATTGACAAAGTTCATTCAAAGTTCTTGATTGCGTGTTTGGTGATAAGGGTCATTGAAGGTTGCGGCCCTTGATGGTTCAAATCCATAACTTATTTCTAAGGATTCTAAGGACTGTTCTGAATTTCTACATTAAAATAATTTTCTTAGCATCTACAACTTTAATAGTTTTAACTTCTTAGCATGCTCCATTGGTAATAGCCCATTTTTTATTGGCAACACTGCTCGATTGGTATTTGTGTACTATTCCTAACACAACCGCTAAGCAAAGCCTAGTTCAGTTGCAAGATCTTTTTTTCACCGTTAACCTTTTCTAATGATTGATACTAGTACTGTTACTCAACCATTTATGCCAAGTTGTGTTATAAAGGCTTCGAAATAATAATAATTCCAGAATTTATCTCTATGCCTAATAAATTTTTAATATATATCGCATATACACTGCAAGCTAAATGCTTTACCTTTCCCCTAAGTGAAGCCATAATCATTTACTCTGTATCTGTTGCACTTAGAAACATCTTAAATTTAGGTTATCCAAGATATGTATTCAAGAGTCAAGATGCGTTACAAAGGTTTCGAAATAAAAATACTTCCTGATTGTATCGCGAAGCCTAAAGAAAATGAAGATTTATTAAAACAGAATTTCTTTCTCTTTAGAGTCCCACATAATAACTAAAACTCCCATTAGTATTTGTGACTCCTATGATTGGCCTAGAAAGAGGATATGGTCTTGTATTCTTCGGATTCTAGCCTTCTGATTGGCTGTGATTTTGTATTTTTTGTATGCAAAGAAGCATTTCTGCTAATAGCATAAACTTTGATCAGCAATCATCATTAAATACTTGAATGAAACGCTACATTAACCTAATAATAGTGTTTAATACTTGGAAAAATCATCTTTGAAAAAAATACTTAACACTTGGAAAAAACACTTAATTGAAACATTAAACTTACTTTATACTGAGAATCTTTTTTTTAAGTTTACAGAATTTTCATATACATTGCTAAACTTTTGTGATTTTATAATGGCTATACACGTAGAAAGAATTTTTTCTAACATCAAACTGTCCAAATACTTTACCCCCAGGTAAATATCCTCTGGATCCCCCCCCCCCCCCCTTGTAAAAAGCTTTGCCATTCTGAGAATTTTATTTGAGTTTTTTTTTCATTTCCGTAAACGGAAGGAGTTTTGTTACTTGTGTATTATGAACAACTCACTCAAGTTTACGCTGTGTAGAACTCAAAAACAAAACCAACTTCTTCGTTAGTTGTTTTCTGCTTAGCGCGAGACAGAACAAGTGACAGAGCACATGGAAAATATTTAATCTTGGCAATATCTTTGCATTTACAAGGAAGGATAAAGTATTTGGATAGTTTGAAGTCCGAAAACAATTCTTTCTAGGTATATGGCCACTAAGCAATTACAAAAAAACAGTGAGGTATCTGGAAATTCTGTTAAGTAAAAAAAATCCCTGCATGAAGTTAATGTAATGTGTTAATTAAGCGTTTTTTCCAAGGGTTAAAAGTTTTTTTTACGACCATTTATTCAAACATTAAATACTATTATTATTTTAATGTAATGTTTTTATTTAAGGGTTTTATGATGTTTGCTGATCAAAGAATATGTTATTTGTACCTTTCATCTATACTGAACAAAATGGCTATCTCACAATTTTGATCAGACGACTTTCAGGTTAGGTATACAATTGGTATACCGTTGGTTCGGTACGACCACCCCTGGAAAAAACAACAACAACTAAAACACGAATCCGTGATGCTTCTTCTGGTAAACACTACAAAATTCTACAGATAGGAGATTGGAACCTCTACAGTGGGGTTCTCTGATACGCTGAACTTGATGTTGTGATTTCTATTAATATTCTTTGACATTTTTGCAAAACAAAAGTTTGCAAATGCCTTTGCAAAACAAAAGTGATCCGTTTGTCTGGCCTCCCCCAGGCCATTCAGCATGTCTCCAGGTGGCGATAGGGGAACGCTCTACAGATATGTAGGGTACCTCCATAGGAGGCATGGACCAAGGGGGGACCTTGTCCCTGGGGGTCCATAATAGAATCTGGGGCACCCTTGCCCGGGGTCATAAATACCGGCGGAGGAGGAAGAAGGCCCCTCAAATGTACACTCACCCGGGCCCACTTGTTTATCCACAAGTTCCATGAGTTTCAAACCTTCTCCCAGCAATGGGTTAAATTGCATGGTGATGCAGAACACCATCGCGGGAGGATCCTCTATAGGAGGACAACTGTGGCAGGGCGTAAGATCCAGATCTATAGACAACGGCCTCTGCAAAGGGCTGCCTCGACCTTTTCGGGGTACCTGCAAGACTGGGGACCTTGCGGTCAACTCTATTCCCACTTGAGGAGTGGCGCCCCTCGAGGAAATTATAGCTTAGTAAACGACTCAGCATTCGCACGGAATTCTGACTAATGGACAATTGTTCTGGGATTGGTATGTTTTGATGGGCGTCTTTGGGCTGAAAAACCTCTTCCTAGCTAATTTATCTATTACGGGTTGCCTCCCCGTAGTAGCATAATATTTGTAGGCATGAATATATAATTAGTCGGAGGAAATAGGCTTGAGATTGTCTGTGCAGGATTTCGACTCTTGTTGATAGAAGAGCATCGGCAGGCGCTGAAAACCATGTTATGACCAAGATGGGCCCAGAATTGCACAAAGCCCCCATTCATGGAGGTCCCAGTGACTTCTTGCTGTCCGGTTCTAAGCCGGCTTAAGCACTTCGGTGTAGACTTGAGAAGATATGTGATCCCCGTCCTGCACTGGTATCCGGGATCATTGCATTTCCTGAGGCGAAAAAAATTTCAATGATTTAAAGAACATGAAAATTGGAACTTGGAATGTAACGACATTAAAAAATGACTATCGTATCGACATTTTGACTGACGAATTCAGACGATTCGAACTGGATCTATTAGGAGTTTTAGAAACTCATATCCCAGGGGTAGGAAGCATGAAATTAGGTGATATAGAATTTGTTTACTCAGGCAGGAAGGATGGGTTACATAGACAGGGAGTAGGGCTCATGATGAATAAGGAAGCGGCTAAGTCTTGTTTAGGCTGGGAAGGTATTAATAATAGAATACTAATTGCTCATTTTATGACTAAAAAGTTCAAGGTATCAGTTATAGTTGCATACGCCCCTGTAGAACCGACTGATGGAGATACTAGTGACTCAGATGAATTCTACTTACAGTTACAGGAGCAAATAGACAAGGTCCCAGGTAGAAATATGATGTTATTGCTGAGAGATTTTAACGCCCAGGTTGGTAGAAATAAGGATAGATTGTATCCCAGCTTAGGTAAATTTGGTGTAGGAAAAGAAAACAATAATGGATACAGACTTTTGGAATTTTGTAGGTATAACAATCTAGTTATAACCAATACGATGTTTGGTCATAAAATGGCTCATAAGCTAACATGGTATTCACGTGATGGTAAGACAGCAAACCTTATTGATTATGTTATAGTAAATCGAAGAATGGCAGGATCAATACAAGATACTAGGGTATATAGGAGTGCTGTTATTGATGTTAAAAGTAAAGATCACCATCTAGTAGTGTCAAGGGTTAATTTAAAGCTGAAATATCGGACGGGTAATTACCTCCCGGGAAGTTTTGATGTTAGTGGACTCCAGGATGAGAATTTGAGAGAAACTTTCCAGGAACAGTTGAATACTAAACTTGAGAGTTTAAAATTTGATAATGTGGAAGATGGTTGGAATAATTTTAGAAAAATAATTTGTGAAGTTGCTGAAGGTGTATTATGGAATAAATCTAGAACTGCAGCTAATAATATTAGTGAAAAAGCTTTAAGTTTAATAGAAAGGAGAAAGGACTTGTACAAGAATTATCTGAGTGATAGATCACATGAAAACAAAAGAAATGTAAAGAAAGTGGAGAAAGCAATGAAATATTAACTAAGGAGGTGTGAAGTTGAGGCCATGGATAAAATTGCCGAGGATTTAGAAGATGCAGCTAGACGGCATAATAGTAAAATATTGTACTGGCATGTTAACAAATGGAGAGGTAGTAGTCAATCTGGACTTGTCCCAGTTAAAGATAAGAATGGGGTGGCAATTAGCGATAAGAAAAAAGCTAAAGCGAGATGGGCCGAACATTTTGAGAA
Source organism: Artemia sp. Qi Xiang Cuo (assembly GCF_049724085.1). Lineage (NCBI taxonomy): Eukaryota > Metazoa > Arthropoda > Branchiopoda > Anostraca > Artemiidae > Artemia > Artemia sp. Qi Xiang Cuo. Next base: position 104,568,837 of record NC_142794.1, on the reverse strand, counting down.
TTTGCTTAACCGAGATAGAGTTGCATGAAAAAATATAGATGAAAATGAAAAAGTTTGTGACACCTTGGATGTGAAGGAAGACTTGTTTTGTGAGGAGGAATTAGAAACAGTACTAAAAGGATTAAAGAATAATAAGGCTCCAGGTGCTGATAGGGTAGTAAATGAGTTTCTCAAATATGGTGGCTCTGAGGTTAGAAATAAGTTGTTGGAGATGATGAATATGATTTTTGGAAAAGGGGAAGTACCTAGCGATTTTAGAAAAACCTTAATTAAACCACTGTATAAGAAAGGTGATAAAAGTGAGTGTGGTAATTATCGAGGCATAAGTCTGGTCTCTGTAGGTAGCAAATTACTTAGTAATATGATACTTTTTAGACTGAGAGATGCCGTAGACAAAGTTTTAAGAGAAGAGCAGTGCGGTTTTAGAAAAGGTAGAGGATGTGTTGAGCAAATTTTCACTCTTAGTTTAATAATTGAGAAGTGCCTAAATTATCAAACACCTTTGCTTCTCAGTGTTATTGATTCTGAGCAAGTGTTCGATTCCGTTGATAGAAGAGCTTTAGCAAAGGTCTTATCCTTGTATGGTATACAAATACATTACAAACTGATTAGTGCTATCTACGAGAATAACACTGCTGCGGTTAAGGTAGGAAATGAGGTTAGCAGCTGGTTTCGTATTAAATCAGTAGTTAAGCAGGGCTGTTTTCTATCCCCATTTATATGGATTATTTTGATGGACTTTGTTTTAAAGAGCACAGGAAAGGCAATGGGAGACCACGGAATCAAATGGGGAGGAAAAAGTCTTCTGGACTTGGATTATGCTGATGATTTAAGCATCCTAAATGAAAGTGTGAGTAAAATGAATGAAGTTTTAGATGTTTTGCGAGTTCAGGGTGCTAGTATTGGTTTGAAAATTAATGTTAGGAAGACCAAGTCACTAAGGCTAGGAATAAGTGAAGATGAAAAGGTGACGTTGGGTCATGAAAAGATTTATCAGGTGGGCAGTTTAACTTGCCTTGGTAGTATTAGTAGTAAAGATGGTGGGAGGAGTGAAGATGTGAAAAATAGAATAGCCAAGGCTCAGGGTGTTTTTTCACAGTTAAAAAAAGTCTGGAAGAATAGGAAGATAAGTCTGCAAACCAAGATTAGAATCTTAGAAGCTACAGTGATGACAGTGGTCAAAGATGGCTCTGAAGCATGGACGCTCCGAAAAGCGGATAAAGATTTGCTAGATGTTTTCCAGAGAAATTGCTTAAGGATTGTTCTGGGTATCTGGCTGACTGACCGTATTTCAAACAATAGGCTATACGAAAAATGTGGTTCAATACCGCTTTCTATGTCTATAATGAAAGAAATGTTGAGGTGGTTAGGGCATGTTGTTCGGATGAAGGATGACAGGTTGACGAAGATTGTTCTTTTCGGCCAACCATCTAGGGCTAAACGGAAAGCAGGTCGTCCCCGTCTGGGTTGGGAGGACGTCATAAAGAAAGATTTAAAGGAAATGGGAACTTCGTGGGCGGGTGTAAAAAGGGAGGCTTTGAATAGATTGGGGTGGAGGAGGAGCGTGTGTAGCTGTGTTGGCCTCAGGCGGCTTGATGCTGCGATGAGTTGTTAGTAGTAGTAGTAGTAGTAGTACCTTTCATTTATGTTGTTATTTTACTCTGTTCATGACCGTAGATTTAGCTTTAAAATACACTTATTTATCAATCTATCTAATACGCAGAATAATTGTACCAAACACATTTTACATGCAGACTAACCATACTTTACCCACCCCCTCTAATTTGCAAACCTATAGCCCAAATTTATTTCTGAAAAGAAACTAACGAAAAGACCGATTTGTTCTTGACTTTTACGCAGCATAGACTTGAGTGAGTGGCATATAATACACAACTATCAAAATTCCTTCCCCCTACGATGATTAAAAAATAAAACTAAAGTAAAATTCTCAAATTTGGAAAACTTTATTTTCCAGGGGGGGTATTTTCTGGCAGGTAGTTTTTCACAGGGGGATTTTTTACATGGTGGGGGGGGTAATTTCTCAGGGTGTTTTCATTGGAGGAGGTTATTTTTTGATGGGGGTAATTGCTGGCCAGATAATTTACTTATGCTGATATTTATTCCTTAAAATCTTAATTAGTTTTTGTTTTTTTGAAGTTATAAAAGTGAAAATACTTTAAAGAATGTTTTAGTAAAGTACAAATTATATTCTGGCTTTTAGAAAACATAGGATTTAGAACGCTACTCAGATTAATTTCTGCTTGTTTTGAATTTGACTTATTTTAATATTTTTTCGTTCTTGGTTTCAATTAGGTATTAATACTGATTTGTGAGTAGTGTGCTATCAATTAGTATTAATACTATGCCTGAGGCATGAAAATGTGTGTAGTTTTACCGGTAAAGTGGCTTACAACGGTAATTCATCTATTACTACAACCGGTATATGCCTTAGCAGACAGGTTTCTGAGCCAACACCCATTTTCTGGACCAATCTGAGAGAGTGTATACAGAGGGTACTCCATTTACGATAACTTGATTAGTATAGTCTTCGGGTAGAAGAGTGAAAGTACCAAACATCGCAGTGGAGATTACACGAGGATGTAAACTAATCCTTGAATGGGACGATATGTATGCTAGATATGTAATATCTTTGAGCAAATTTAAATTGAAAGAGGAATTATACTTTGCAGTGAAACTAAACACTGTCTATATAAATAGACTTCAAGCTGCATTAGATACACTAGTGAAATCTATCAAGGAAATAAATTGAATCACTGATTATTATAGTTGTATTTATATTCAGTAGAAATGATTCTAAATCGAACATATTTTTTTCTATAGTAGGTTAGCGTATATTTTCTAGAGTAGAAAAAGAATTATGGTTAGTCTCAAGTTGGTTGTGAGAGTGCTAGGACTCTAAAAAATAGATAGATTTGAGAATGAGGAAATCATAGGGAATATTGTGTTTATTGAAAAATGTTTGATTCTAGATAATGATTTTCTAGAGTCATCAATTTAAAGGAAGAGGTTTTCTCAGGGAATGCTTTTCAATATAATGAAAACTAATTTTCCATCATTAGACTATTGCATGAGGCTTTTGCGTCGTTGTCCATAGGCATTTACACAATTTATTGACATAATAATCAAGACAAGACAAAATGATATTGTGGATTTTCTTTTATAAACACACAAGCTTAGAAATCTTTCATGAGAAAGATGTTGCTCGAAGCTCAGTTTCATTTTGACAGTGAGAGCGTCAACACACGAAAAAATGTTCCAATAATGTCCACTATGCATGTAAATACTGGGCAGCTGGTCATTATCTGAGAATTGTACAGTGATTGATGAGTATGATGAAAAATGCAGACTACGCAACCTGTGTAAATTAGAGGATATGCTCTACAAATTAAAGTTTGTAGTTCATGTCTTGAAGGGGTGTGTTACTTTCATCCTAGAAGACACCTATGTTCTAATTGCCACTATGTTAAATGTAATCAGTGGGAGAATAAATATCCTGGTATGATTGCAAAGAATCCTAAACGTGATTTTAGTTTACTGCTAAGAGATTGGTATTGTATTGGAATTAGTATTGATTTTTATCAATTTATCGTATTGGTATGGATTGATATCAATAGTTGAAAGTACTTAGAGGGCAGCTAACCCCCCTCTAACGCCCACCATTTCCCCAAACGCATCTAATCAAAATACTGTGATATTAATTTTGTTTAACACCGTTAAGAGTTCCTAAATTAATTTTTTTTAACATAACAACCCACAGGGAGCCCTCAAGGGTTGTAAGTTATACCCTGGGCAAAGGTTTTAAGTTATACCCTGGGGACATATAAGGTTTTCGTAGACATACTTGTCATTAAAACGTCAAAAAGAGCTCATTTGATTTGAATTTGAAAGGGCTTGTGCCTTTTTTAATGGTTAAAACTGAATGGAGAGCAACTAGACCCTTCGCAAGCCCACCATATCCCCAAACAAATTCAATTAGAATTTGGAGATAGCCATTTTGTTCAACGTATTTGAAATTTCTTGCAATTATGATTTTGAGGATGACAAACCCCCCAAAGCCCTCAAGCAAGGGTTGTAAGTTATCTCTTGGGGGTAACTGAGGTTTTTGCATATAAAGCGTTTTCTTTGAGATTTCAAAAAGGGCTTATTTGGTTGGAATTTGAAAGGGCTGGTGCCCTTTTAATAGTCGAAACTGATTGGAGGGCAACTCGCCCCCTCTCATGATCATCATTTTCGAAAAAAAAATCCAATAAAATTTTGAGATAGCCATTTTGTTCAACGTAGATGAAAGTTCTGGAAATTAGGTTTTAGAGGATGACACTCCCCCCAGAAACCTAAGGGCTAATGTTGTAAGTTATTCCCTGGAGGCATATAAGTTTCTGTAGAAAATATTGTTGTAGAAACTTCAAAAAAGTTTCATTCAATTGGACATTCAAAGGGCTAGTGCCATTTTTAAGAGGCTATTCGAAACTGATTGGAAAGCAACTAACCCCCGTTTCACGTCCACCATTTCCCCAAAATATGCAATCAAAATTTTTAGGTCGCTTTTTTTCATCGTTGTTCAAAGTTATCGATATTATGTCTTAGAAGATGATAAATCCCCTCTACCCCTCAGGGCAAAGGTTGTAAGTTATAGCCTGGAGCCATATAAGCTTTTGATAAAGCGTTGTATTAGAAACTTCAAAGGGATAGTGTACTTTTTAACATTCAAAAGAGGTTGGAGGAAAACTAACAGCCCTACCACGCTCACCATTTCCCCAAAAATAACCAATAAAAATTTAAAGATAGCCATTTTGTACTAAGTTGTTCAAAAGTCCGGAAAGTATGTCTTTTAGGATGACACTCCCCCCATAGCCTTCAGCGCAAAGTTTGTAAGTTATACCCTTGGGCGTATAAGGTTTTATTAGAAAGCGTCGTTGTAGTCCAAAATGGGGTTCATTCGATTGGAAATTGAAATCGCTAGTGCCTTATTATAAGTTGAAAGTGATTGGAGGGCAACTAACGCCCCTTTCCTGCCTACCATTTCCCGAAACACATCCAATCAAAATTTGAGAAAGAAATTTTGTTCAACGTAGCTGAAAGATCTGAAAAGTAGGTGTTTGCCGGAGTTGTCGTGGAAACCACAAAAATGACTCATTAAATAGGGAATTCAGAGGGCTAATGCCCTTATTAATGGTAAAAAGGGATTGGAGGGTGAATACCATGGGCAACCATAAAGGGGGCAAGGTGGTGTCAGTCCTGAGTTGGCTGCATGACGGTGTCATATATTTGTATTAATTTAAAAAAAACTTTATCCACAGATTAAGTTTTCAAAAAAATAGAGCTCTATTGAATCAAAACTGGCAGAAACGAAGTGAAATAGTCTTCCAAGCGTCAAACTACCAAAAATAACTGTCAATAATTAGATAAACCAAAAAAACAGATATTATAATAAATAGATGAGTCGAACTAAAAAGGAGCAAAAATTAACCATACTAGGGCTGCCAACCCCCATGCCTTCTCAAGACAAGAATGCATCTTAGGCTTTACTGAAAACAAAACACAAAAAAAACAAATGACTGTGGATTATCAGTTTTATCTACCTATAAACTCAAAACGAAGTGCCGATTAAACCAGGTAAGCCCCCCTGAAATTCAGCCTTTGGTTGCCCATGGGGAATGCCCCCATAACCATCATTTACCCAGACACTTCCGATGAACATTTTGATATAGAAATTTTGTTAAAATAGTTATCATTGTATATGGCTGACATAATCAAACTAATGAAATACTTATTAAGAAAATTTAGACAGAGTAGGTAGAGACGAATTTATTTCCAAGGGGCATAACACATGTAACTCCATGCCTATCATTTCCCCAAACACTTTCAATCAAAATTTTGGTATAGCTATTTCGTTAATTCTATCAGAAAGGTTTTGAAATTCAGTCTTTAAGGATAAAAATCTTCCCAGCCCTCAAGGCAAGGTTTGTAAGTCATACCCCGAGGAAATATAGGGCTTTTATACAAAGTGTGGTCATATAAGTTCAAAGGGGCTCATTAGATTGGTAATCAGACGCTCTAGTGCTCTTTTCAAGAGTCAAAGTGATAAGAAGTTAGCTACCCTTTCCCCCTCCAAACATGTTATATTGTCCAAGAATGAGTCTAATAGAAATTTTACGAAAGTAATTATATTCAAAATAGTCTAAATATTATTTAACAAGGCTTTTGGGGTTCAAACAAACCCAAATGATTATTGTCAAGGGTTGTAAGCTTTGCCCGGTGGGTATTAGATGTATTTATTTTAGGGATGGTTGTTTAACTTCCGAAGAGGCTCAGTCTTTTTCCCTGAAAAATACTATGTCAATATAAGTCAAATAGAAACTATTCAAAAAAACTTTTTGCAGAAAATATATTTTTTTAAAAGTAAAGAACTTCTTTGAACCAAAAATTAACAAAAATATAATCAAATGATCTACCAAGCAAACAACTACCAAAAAATTAGTTTGCTATCAATTATCTTTCCGTTTGCTATCAACAAATCCTTCACCTGAGGGATGAATTTGTGTGCAGTTTCAACGGTACATTGGCTTACCACGGTCATTCATCTATTACTAGGACCAGTATTTGCCGTAGCAGACCAGTTTCTGAGTCAAGACCCATTTTTTGGGCGAATTAAAGATGTATAAAAAATTACAAAGGAATATGTGTATAGTTTCACGGGAACATGCCTCACTATAGGTAGGTATATTTATATATTTCACGACTACAAGCCTTGTTTGACAGGTTTTCCTAGGTTGAATAGCTAAAAATAAGCTTCGTCATATTACGCATTTAAAGTTGGTCTCTTTGTAAAATACTGGTTCCACCTGGAGGGTATCTAATCATGTTTTAGTATAAATAAAGATGCAATTAGTTTTTCTGGATCAGTGAAAAAAAACGAATTGAAAAAATAGCCCTTTATTGTTAAATTTATTCATTTTCAACGGAGAATTCTAAAAGAATATTGATGGTTAGTAAATATATATTATTCTTGAATTATCAAAAGAAAGACCTTTTTCGTATAGTTACATTTGACTTTGTTATATTATTGATTTTCCGATTGAAAACGGCTAATAAGACAAATGAATAATTCAAACGCTTTGTGACACTTGTTCAGACATAGGCTATTTTGGCCAATACGGCTCTTAACTAGCTTGCAAAAATATCTCATATGTTCGTAATTGAAGAAGATATGCAATTTTTTCTTTTAACCTGCGTGGGCTTTTCTATTATAGAATGGGGAACGCCCCCCCCCCCGTTAATATTCTGAATGAAAAAAGGACTTAATATTCAAAATTGTTAAATGTTTTTGGCATTTTATTTATAATATCTCTAGCTTAGGCACTACCTAAGTCGGTTACCGATATCAGAGTCAGATACTGAAGAAAACCCCTTATAATTGTTGAATCCATGACCTATTTGACGTGGACTCACAGCACAAACGTAGCAGTTAATATTCCTCTCAAGCCCCTAAACGCATTTCCTCAATTGCATCCAATCAAAATTTTGTGATATTCATTTTGTTTAACGCAGTTAAAAGTTCTGGAAATTAGGTCTTTTAGGATGAGAACCCACACGGAGCCCTCAAGGGTTTTGAGTTATACCCTGAGAAAGGGTTTTAAGTTATATCCTGGTGGCATATAAGGTTTTTGTAGAAAGAGTTGTTATGAAGACTTCAAAAATGGCTTATTGATTTTGAAGACTTCAAAAATGGCAAAAATGATTAGAAATTGGAAGGGCTTGTGCCCTTTTGAATACTCAAAAGTAAATGGAGAGCAATGGTAGGCATGAGAGGGGGGTCAGTTGCTCTCTATTCACTTTTGATCTTTAAAAGGGCATTAGTCCTTTTAATTTCTAATCAAATGACTTTCCTCAATTGAACGACTTCCTAGGGAATAATGTGCTTTCAATTGTGTTTCATATTGACTTTAGTACCCTAGAAATAATATGGTCTAACAATGTATGTAAAATTGTGTATTAATAAAAGTAATGCATACACATGATAAATACGACTTTTCTACTCTTTAGATTTCATTTTCTACTGCGTATAGGTATTTGTCAAGAACAACTAATGTATATAGATTATCTTAATTTACTGTGTACTGATCCTGATATGCTGCAATTTCAGGGTCACATTTTCTACAGTACAATGTGACTTCATTCTAATCATATCTCTTTGCATGGTCAATGATACTATTCTAATTCATATTGTAAAATTTTCAGGTTTCAATTTTCTTATTTTAAGCAATGTCACATACAGTGCACTGAAGTGGTGTATCACACTTCGTAACAGCCAAATAGAAATCAAAGGGCTTAAAATCAAAGTAGCCATAGTCTTAACAACGATAACGTAGAAACAAATTTCTTTTGTTATTCCAGCAGTTGAATTGTAGACCTGGTCCCTCCTCCCAAAACAATCTAAAGCCACGACAATACCAATCTCTTAGCAATAAACTAAAATCACATTTAGGATTCTTTCCAATCATACCAGGATATGTATTCTCCCACTGATTACATTTATCATTGTAATCTAGAGCATAGGTATCGTCTAAGTTGAGAGTAACACACCCCTTCAGCACATGAATTACATCCTTTAATTTGTACAGCCTATCCTCTATGCAATTCAAACGGGTTGCATAGTCTGAGCTTTTCATCATAGTCATCAATCATTGTACAATTCCAACATGATGACCAGCCTCCCAGTGTATTCAGGCATAGCGGAAATGTATGGAACATTATTGTAAGTGTTGACACTCTCATCACCAAACTGAAACTGAGCTATGACTAACAATTTGAGTGAGATAGAGTGTAAATCATTCCTGAACAACATCTTTCTCATGAAAAAAGTCTTAAATCTCTAAGCTAGCTTGTGTTTAAAAGAAAATCCACCATATCATTTTGTCTTGTTGTGATTAATGTGTCAATATATTGTGTAAATGCCTTTGAACCAAGACGTAAAAGCTTCATGCAATAGTCTAATGACGGAGAATCAGTTTTCATTGTATCGACAAGCAACCCCTGAGAAAATATCTTCCGTTGAATTGATAACTCCAGAAAATCATCATCTAGAGTCGAACGTTTTTCATAAACACAAGATTTCCCAATGGCTTTCTTTTCTCAAATCTATCCATTTTTTAGAGTCCTAACACTCTCTCAACCAGCTTCAGACTAACCATGATTCCTTTTCTACTCTAAAAATTATACACTTACCTATTATAGAAAAAATATTCTCGATTTAGAAACAATTTTATTGAATATAATTACAACAATAATAATCACTGATTCAATTCATTTTCTTCGATATATTTTACTAGTATATCTAATGCAGCTTGATTTCTATTTATATGCACAATGTTTAGTAACGCTGCAAAGCATAATTGCTCTCCCAATTTAAATTTTCTCAAAGATATAACATATGTAGCCGACATATCGTCCCATTCAAGGCTTAATCTGCATCTTCATGTTATTTCCACTGCCATGTTTGGTATTCTCACTCTTGTATCTTTGCTACTACTTGCTCCAGCATACCCCTACATTTGTATAAATGTTCCACTCATTTTCTTTGCCAGTATCGTCTCAAATAATAATAAACTACTCTCTCTATCTTAATTCAATTCTTTTACTAATATGAACCACCAATGGAAATTACTCCTTATATTTGAATCCGATTACTATACTTATCAAGTTATCGTATATAGAGTACCTTCTGTATTCACTCTATCTAATTGGTCGAGAAAATGGGTGTTGGCTCAGAAACCTGTCTGCTAAGGTATATACCGGTCGTAGTAATAGATGAATGACCGTGGTAAGCCAATGTACCGGTAAAATTACACACATATAACTGCCTCAGGCGTAGGATAAGTACATGCTGATAGCACATTACTCACAAATCAGAATCAATAAATAATGGAAACCCAGAAAAAACAGAAATTAAAATAAGTCAAATTCAAAAAGAGCAGAAATTAATCTGAGTAAGTTTCTAAACCCTATGCGTTCTATAAGTCAGAATATAATTTGTATTTTACTGAAAAAACGTTTTTAAATATTTTCACTTTTATAACTTCAAGAAAACAAAAATTAATTAAGATTTTAAGGAATAAATATCAGAATATATATATAGGTGGTCGGTAATTGCCACCTCGAAAAGATCCCCCCCTCCCCCCCAGAAAATATTGCCCCTCGGAAAGGACCCCGACAAAATACCCACCTCCCCACTATGGAAAATATCCCTCGTGAAAAATAACCTTCCAGAAAAAATTCCCCTCCCACGGAAAATAACCTCCAGAGAAAATACCCTCCACGGAATATACAATTCCCCCTTTGGAAAATAAAGTTTTCCAAAATTGAGAATTTTACTTGAGTTTTTTTCGTAGGGGGAAGGAATTTTGGTACTTGTCTGTTACTTGCCACTCACTCAAGTTTACGCTGCGTAAAAGTCGAGAACAAATCGGTGTTTTCGTTAGTTTCTTCGTTGATTCAGAAATAAGTTTGGGCTATAGATTTACAAATTAGAGGGGGGCGAGTGAAATATGGTGGTTTGCATCTAAAACGTGTTTGGTAAATTCTGCGTATTAGATAGATAAATAAGTTTATTTTAAAGATAAACCTACGGTCATGAACACAGTAAAATAACATAAATAAAAGGTAAAAATAACATTACCTTTGATCAACGATCATTATAAAGCACTTAAATCAACACACTACATTAAACTAATAATAGTATTTAATACTTGGAAAAAAGGTCATAAAAAGATTTAACACTTGGAAATAACACTTAAATTAAACATAGATTTACTTTATACTGGGATCTATTTCTTATTAACAAAATTTACAGATACTCGCTCTTCTTCTGTTATTGTTTAGTGGCCATATATCTAGAAAGAATTGTATATCTGACATCAAACTATCCAAATACTTTATCCCTCCCCATATGAGCAAATATATTACCAAAATTATATATTTTTTATATGCTCTGTCACTTGTCCTGTCTCGCGATAAGCTGAAAACAACTAACGAAGAAACTGGTTTTGTTTTTGAATTTGAATACGCAGCGTAAACTTGAGTGAGTTGCCCATAATACAAAAGTAACAAAACTACTTCCATTTACGGAAATTAAAAAATTAAACTCAAATAGAATTCACAATTTCTGAGAGCCGTCTTTCCAAAGGGGGGGGGGTATTTTCAAGGGGATAAATTATTTGGACAGTTTGAAGTTAAAAAACAATTCTTTCTTGGTGTATAGAAACTATATAATTACAGAAAAATAGCGAGGTATATGAAAATTCTGTTAACTAAAAACAGGAATCCCAGTATAAAGTAAATGTAATATATCATTTAAGTGTTTTTTTGAATTTTTAAGTGTTTTTTTCACAGTATTAAACGCTATTATTAAGTAAGTGTAGTGTTTCCTTTAAGTATTTCATGATGATCGCCGATCAAAGTTTATGTTATTAGTAGAAATGCTTCTTTTAAAATCTGAAATGCAATTTAAAATTCTTTAAGCATAGAGATAAATTCGGGAATTATTATTATTTCAAAGCCTTTATAATGCACCAAGCATACATGTTAGAATAATAATACTAGCATAAATCTTTGGAAACGGTTAGCGGTGAAAAGAAGATCTTTCAACTTAACTTGGCTTTACTTCACGGTTGTGTTCAGTAGGATACACAAGTACCAATCGAGCAGAGTTGCCAATATAAAATATGCTTTTAACAATGGAGCATGCTAAAAAGTTGAAACTAATAAAGTTCTAGTTGCTAAGAAAAGAATTTTAATATAAACGTTCAGAATAGTCCTTGGAATCCTTAGAAATGAACTAGTGAGATGGTTATGGATTTGAACCATCAAGGACCGCAGCCAACAATGACCCTGACCACCAAGGACCTCAACCTCCAAGAACCCTCCCCCACATATCCAAGGGCCCCCTCCCTCAAATTTTATGGGCCTCCTCCACTTGCTTAAAATGGTATTTTTTCAACTTTTTTTTAAATATCTCAAAACATGAGATAAAACATGCTTAAAGCATGAAAATGTAACATTTAATATTTGTGAAACTTAAAAGTATAGATAAGTTAGTCATGAATTTTACTATTAGAAACAATGTCTATAATAGCACTTTTTTTCACTGCATTGTTTTGGAAATTATTCAACTTTTTTTTACTTAATTTAAAATGACATGAAATGTGCACGTGGCTCTAACAATTGTACTCTATGCTTGCTCAGAGACACGATGCAGCTTTCCCACTGGTAAACTATGGCCGGTTATCTACACTTCCTTTTTTATTGAATGTATTTAATCAGTATTGTTTCTACATTGGAAGGATTGACATATGCATCATATTTTCAAAAAAGTATGGATGAAGAATTTAAGAAAGTATGTTCACATGACAGTGTTATTGCAGCATTGAATGCTGACAAGGAAAAGTATTTGAACTCTGAAACAAGTACGTGTGGTAGCACTATTGGAAATGTCTGCGTGCATTGTCGTGACAGTAAGGAATTAAATTTCTTTGGAGCACCAGCAAAATTAAACATTTATGATGGTGGATATGCAAAATTAAGACATCCGGTGATGATTGCATAAAAGGAAAACGCCAACATAAAAATAATAGTTGATGAAGAAGGGCATCTTCTTGCTAGTGCTTGTTACCAAGCGTTAAGCCTTTTCGTCAGCTTTTGGGTATTAGCATTCAAATAAAAGAAGAGAGGAAAAGAAAGGCCTACTCTTCTACTAATTTCATAAATTATATATGGCCACCGGCCAGAAAAGACACCTATGTAAAAATATTTTGATAATAGACAGTGAAATTGCCAGAAAAATAAAAAGGGCAAGGGCATACAATATCACCAACGATAGTAAAGATAAATTGATGGAAAATAAAGCACAAGTGAACATTATTCCTGTTATAGATCATACAGTCAACGAATCCAATAGTACCAAAAATGATATGCATATTGAACTTATCGGACATACACATGTAAAAATCGTGTATGACTAAAAATGGATGAATGATTAGATGGTTTTGAAGTTAGAGAAGAGAATAACTATAGTGTCAAGAGAGAACACTATTTTAAGGAACAGATTCAAAAAGTCCAAAGTTGTTCAATGTTTGTTCAATCATTTGACAATGATTGTCCAAAAAATTGACAATCAATAAAGCATAATAATGTTTCTAACATGTTAATATTCTACATACCATTATTTCAATAAAAATATATTATAAATTACATTGTTGCATGTTTTTTATTTTTAGGGTATTCTAGTATATCAAACACTTATAATATCCACTGAAAAGATCAAAAATATAAGAAAAGGAACTTTCATACATCATATATCTGATAAATAGCTAAACATAGACAAAAGCAAAGTACCAGAATAACTAAATCTTTATCAACACGTTTTGTCGGTTAGATACGGATAAAATTGACATAAATTTAAGTATCTGAGTGAAAAAATTCCTTATCAACATCCATTACCGGATATGTCGGTTAAACATTATCAAAACCTAAATGTCAGAGCAATGAAATTCTATATCAACATCTATTGTCACAATCAAGGGATAAAATTGACAAAATCTAAGTATCAGAGTGAATAAATTTTTACTATCAACATTTTTGTAAGATACATTGGATAAAATTGACTAAATCTAAGTATCAGACTGAATAAATTCCTTACAATCATCCTTTGTGGAATGCGTTGGATGACATTGTCAAAATTTATATATTAGAGTGGATAAATTCTTTATCAGCTTCCCTTTGTCTAAAACATCTAAGTATCATCTAAACAAAATCTAAGTATCAGAGTGAATAGATTCTTTATCATCGTCTTTTGTATGACTTGCAAGATAAAACTGAGAAAATCTGAGTAGCAAAATTCTTTATCAACTTCGTTTTGTCTGATACATCAGATAACATTAACAAAATCTAATTATTAGTGAATACATTCCTTATCAATGTCTTTTGACAGATACGTTTGATAACACTGACCAAATCTAAGTATCATGGTGAATAAATCCCTTATCAACATCTTTAGTTGAATATCTCAGAATAAAATTGATAAAGACCCAAGTATCAGAGCCCTTACACGTTGATAAATCACACATTTCATCATCGGGAAAGCGCTGTTTAAGGCGGATGAAGCTATCAAAATTGTCGCTTTTTTGTACCTGAATCAATATTTGTTACCCTTATCAACTGTTTTCACATGAATTCTAGCAGCAGTAGCTTTTCCTATGATCTGGGTATGATATTATATGCAAAAGAACCATCTATCCACGTGTTATATTCAACTCCTCCTATGGCAATTTGGGCCAATGCCGATAAAATAAACTTTAAATCATAATTGAAATTGTGTATAAGAACTGGCACGAAATATTACTGTCTAACGTTTACGTTGCAGGAAGGAGTTGCAACCCCTCCAAAGTTATATTTCTCCAGACGTAATTTCCTGCCATAAATGATCGTGGTCGATCACCTTCCTGATTTCCCCATTCTCTACAAACAGATCACTTTCCACCTTGCAAACCCAACATATTTTGAAATTTTAAATGACCATTCTGTCATCTGGTGATAGGAGCATAGGATGGTTCGGGTAGTAAAGGCACGAAATTGCACCTTTTGCTGTTTTAATTCGACTGGTCTATGCAGAGCGTTTGCAGTCTTCACCCTCCAATGACTCTACCACATCCAACGCTTTTACGGTATTACTGGAATTTCATTATGTATGAGCGTAAGATACCCCTATGGCTTTGTTAATTTTGAAACGATTTGGATTTGACGAATCCTAAACGTCTCTGAGTTTTGCTTTGCAAACCAGAACGACCTTATTACTCTACAGGAGCGTGTTCTGAAAGTTTTGAAAACATAATATCGCTCTATTTTCGCTAACCGTTTCAACAGCCTGGTATCTATGACGTTTGCAATGTTTCATATGATGCTTTCAATTTAAATTACTGCGAAATCTAGAGAGACATATTGGACAAAAATTGCAAAACCCCCATGCCCCTTTTTACCCTCTCTCAAAAGCCTACTAATACTCATAATTGGATATAAATGTCCTCTTGAATCAGCCTCTGAGGGTGGCATTTATAGAGGCTAGACCCAATGCTTTACTAACTCAAAGAACGGAGCCCTCATGGGAAATAATACCCCCTTTTTATCAGAACGCTGGCCTTTATCCAATTCTATTTTATACTGCAACACCGTAACACTAATCTTTAAATGTGCATTAGCCCGCAGAAAATTATCTAAGGTTAATGTTACGATTAATTTTCCGATCAATATTACGGGATATTGGCCATTTAAAAAATTAAAATCCAGTTTAGAAAACCTTAACCCATCCCCATTAACTGCTAATTCGTCCAATATTTTCTTAGATACATCCTTCAATTGAGGTCTAAAGGCGGCAATCAAAAATGCTTAATTGAAACACTATTGCCTAGAATCGAAACAGATTCATTGTATTAGTTTACAACCCTCCCAATCGGAATGGTATTTTAATTCAATAGCCCTGCCTCCCCCTTGTCCACTTCTTAAACTAAAATCCATTTTAAATCTACTTTCGTTAAGTTATATATTTTCTATGAATAGAGCAACCAACCCGCTATCCCCTTGTTACAATAATCTAGTTTAGTTAAAATGCTGCTTATTCAATCTAAAAAAAGTCTTGATAATGGGCCAAATTTTTGTCAATTACTAAAAATTTCTCTATGTATGTATTTTGAATAGAGTTTGCTACCATTCTCTTTAAAAAAATTATTTTCAGTGATATAGATGCTTTCAAACTGTTCCTCCCTTCCCACACCCCCATTTGTTTTTCCAGAAGGGATCGAAGCTTGTTAACATAGAAATGAGTACGTAATTGCCAGGGGGTCTGTTGTTACATCCCTTGACATTAAAGAGTTAACATAGTCAATGAAATTTAAAATGTAGACATTTTTTGGTGCAAGGCAGAGTTAGATAGGAAAAAATCCAGAAGTATAAATGCTGGTGGGGATATTGTTCCACTAATATCGTCAACCTCAATGGTTTTGGGGTGGCATAGAATTTTGAATAGCACCACCTTCAGTCTATTCAATTGCATTAGTTGGCCATGGTTTAAAATCACCAAATTCACTGAGTATACATTTCACTGTATTTTGGAGAAAGCTGATCTAACCAGCCTTTATTCTCCTGAGATGGGATTTCCTGATAAATATTGCCATGAGAACCAAGTTTAGATGCACTTGTGGGTTTATCTCCCAAATAGTCATTAATAGACCTATTTGTCCATTCCGCGTCCTCGGTCATATCTATATCACAGGTTAATTCTTTTAGGCCAGTCAAAACCCAAAAACAAACATTTAAAACCCCCATTGACACTCCATGTTATCAACAACTAAAGTACCGTCCTTTCTAAAGCTGATTGGCGGTGACGTAAGAATTATCGTAGGTTCACTGTAAATAAGTGCTTCTTGAGCTGATGGAGATGATAACCTGCTGATGTTAATCCATTAAAACAAAATTTATTTTCCATGTTCAGTATGCACTGCTTTATAAAGTCATTTACCTTGTCAGCTTTTTCTCCCGTCAAAACTTACTTTTCCTTCTAGCATTATATTGGCTGTATACTTGTCCACTTCAATCATATAAGGTACCTAAAGACAGCTTAACCAATTTTATATTTCGTTATTTTTCTAATATTAATTTCACTGAAAATTATTGAGCATAAAAAAACTCTGTAAATATTTACTAGTTGGTAGGCATAGATGACTTAAAGTTTGGCTAGTTTTAATGAAATAAAATAAATTATGATAAAAGTATCTATCACGGAGTTGACAACAACTCACTAGAAAGTGATTACCTTTTTTTCGCAAAGTACCTCAATGCACTTCTAGTCACATGTTTCCCGGCTACTAAATAACTACCAAAAGTCTTGTATAAAAGTTAAAGCACTATCTGATTAAGGTTTTTTTTTACCCCACCCCACTATTTTTTTCTCCATCAATTGCAAAATGACATACAATACCAATATATAAGTCGTGCTTAAAATATCATTCAGATTGGGAGGTTTGTAAAGGAATACAATGAATCAATTTCAATGCAAGGCAACAGTGTTTCAAGTAAGCATTTTTGATTGCCGCTTTTACACCTCTATTGAAGGATGCATCTAAGAAAACATTGGACGAATTAACATTTAATGGGGATGGGTCAATGTCTTCTAACCTGGATTTTAATTGTTCAAATGGCCAATTACCCGTAACATTGATCGGAAAATTAATCGTAACACTAACCTTAGATATTTTTCAGCGGACTAATACACATTTAAAGATTGGTGTTATGGTGTTGCAGTATAAAAAGGGATCAGATGAAGGAGACTGCATACACTCTGCATTGACCAGTCGAATTAAAACAGTGAATTGTGTAATTTCTCGTCTTTGCTACCCAAACTATCCTATGCTCCTATCACCAGATGACAGATTGGCCATTTAAAATCGTAAAATATGTTGGGTTTGCAAGGGGGAATTTGAACTGGTTGTAGAGAATGGGGGAATCAGTAAGCTAATCGGCCATGATCATTTTTGGCAGGGAATTACGTCAGGAGAAAAATAACTTTAGAGGGGTTGCAAATCAATCCTGCAACGTAAACATTAGACAGCAATATTTCATACCGGGGTTTATACACAATTTCAATTATGATTTAAAGTTTATGTTATCGGCGTTCGCCCAAATTGCCATGGGAGGAGTTAAATATAACGCGTGGATAGATGTTTTTTTCATATAATATCATAACCAGACCACATGAAAAGTTACTGCTGCTAGAATTCATGTGAAAACAGTTGACAAGGGTAACAAGTATTGATGTAGGTACACAAAAGTGACAATTTTGATAGCTCTATCCTCCTTAAACAGCGCTTTCCTGATGATGGAATGTATGATTTATTAACGTGTAAGGGCTCTTATACTTAGATTTTATAAATTTTATTCCTAGCTATCCAACTAAAGAAGTTGATAAAAAATTTATTTACTAAGATACTTAGATTTGGTCAGTGTTATCAAACATATCTGTCAAAAGACATTGATACAGAATTTGTTCACGCTGATGCTTAGATTTCATTAATGTTATCTGATGTATAGACAAAAGGAAATTTATAAGGAATTTTACCAATCTAATATATAGATTTTGACAGTTTTATCAAACGTATCTCTCTAAGGACATTGATAAAGAATTTATTCACTCTGACACTTAGATTTTCTCAGTTTTATCCTGTATGTCATACAAAAGACGATGATAAAGAATCTATTCACTCTGATACTTAGATTTTGTCTATGATATCTGATTAATTCGACAAAATTAAGTTGATAAGGAATTTATCCACTCTATTATATAAATTTTGACAATGTCATCCAACCTATTCCACAATGGATGATTATAAGGAATTTATTCAGTCTGATACTTAGATTTAGTAAATTTTATCCGATGTATCTTACAAAAACATTAATAGTAAAATTTATTCACTTTGATACTTAGATTTTGTCAATGTTATCCGATGATTGTGACAATAGACGTTGATATAGAATTTCATTGCTCTGACATTAAGGCTTTGATAATATTAACAGACATATCCGGTAATGGATGTTAATGAGGAATTTATTCACTCAGATACTTAAACTTATATCATTTTTATCCGGATCTAACCGACAAAACGTGTTGATAAAGAATTATTTATTCTGGTTCTTTGCTTTTGTCTATGTTTAGCTATTTATCAGATATTTGATGTATGAAAATTCCTTTTCTTATATCTCTGATCTTTTCAGTGGATATTATAAGTGTTTGATATACTAGCATACCCTAAAAATAAAGATTATGCATCAATGTAATGTATAATATATTTTTATTGAAATAATGGTATGTAGAATATTAATATTTTAGAGACATTATTATAATTTATTGATATCATTGAACAACTTTGGACATTTTGAATCTTTCCATAAAATAGTGTTCTCTCTTGACACTATAGTTATTCTCTTCTCTTACTTCAAAACCAGTAGAATAATCAATCATCCATTTTGAATCATACACTATTTTTACTTGTGTGTGACCATTAGGTTCAATATGCATATCATTTTTAGTACTATTGGATTCGTTGACTGTATGCTCAATAGTAGTATTAACGTTCACTTGTGCTTTATTTTTCATAAATTTATCTTTACAATCATTGATGATATTGTGTGCCATTGCCCTTTTTATTTTTCTGGAAATTTCACTGACTATTATCAAAATATTTTTACATTGGTGACAGTTCTAGCCGGTTGCCATACATAATTTATGAAATTAGTAGAAGCGTAGGCCTTTCTTTTCCTATCTGCTTTTATTTGAATGCTAATACCCAAAAGCTGAAGAAATGGCTTAAAACTTGGTAACATGTTACAACAAGCACTAGCAAGAAGATACCCTTCTTCATAAACTATTATTTTTAGGTTGGCATTTTGTTTTATGCAATCATCACTGGAGATCTCAATTTCGTGTATCCACCATCATAAATATATAATTTTGTTGGTGCTCCAAAGAAATTTAATTGCTTACTGTCACGGCAATGCATGCTCACATTTCCAATAGTGCTACCCCACGTACTTGTTTCAGAGTTCAAATACTTTTCCTTGTCAGCATTCAATGCTACAATAACACTCTCATGTGAACATACTTTCTTAAAATGCTTCATCCATACTTTTTTGAAAATATGATGGATATGTCAATCCTTCCAATGTAGAAAAAATACTGATTAAACACATGCAATAAAATAGGAAGTGTAGATAACCGGCCATAGCGTACCAGTGGGAAAGCTGCATCGTGTCTCTGAGCAAGCATAGAGTACAATTGTTAGAGCTACATGCATATTTCATGTCATTTTAAATTAAGTAAAACAAAGTTGAATAATTTCCGAAACAATGCAGTAAAAAAAGTGCTATTATAGACATTGTTTTTCTAATAGTAAAAGTCATGACTAACGTATCTATACTTTTGAGGTTCACAGATATTAAATGTTACATTTTCATGCTTTAAGTATGTTTTATCTCATTTTTTAAGATATGTAAAAAAAAGTTGAAAAAATACTTTTTTAATCAAGCTTAGGAGGCTCATAACATTGGAGAGAGGGGCCATTGGATGTTGGGGGGAGGGTCATTAGGGGTTGAGGTCCTTGGTGGTTAGGATCATTGATGGTTGCGGTCCTTGATGGTTCAAATCCATAACCATCTCTCTAGTTAATGTCTGAGGAATCCAAGGACTATTTTAAATAAACGTATTCTTGATAACAGTGATAAACGTTGATAATTCTTGATAAACATATTTTAATGACAACATTGACACTTTTTAATTGAATCGTTTCAAAAGAGCATAGATAAGACTATTTTATCATAGTATATGACAAACACCATTTATGATGAGCAATACGGGTCCTTTTTGTAATAAGAGACGAAACTCAAACAATTAATTAGCTAACTAAATCCAAAATATGGAATGGTTTGTAATTTCAGTGATTGTTTTTTAATGTAATTTTTTTGAATAGTAAGAGAGGAAACTCAAGTGATCAAGCAGCTAACTAAGTCAAATGTATGCAGTGGTATGCTATAGTAATGATCATCTCTTAGTGTATTGAATCACAAAATTAAAATTATTGTTCAGACATCATATATATTTTTGCAGTTTGCAGTTAAATAAAATTATTTTAATTATAATTTCAGGAATTATTCTAGTTTCAGTTATCGAATAAATTTTTTTAAACCCCTCAAATATTACTGTATTTTACATAATAATGGACAGTTAATATAAAAAAATATCGACAAACACCATTTATGAGGAATTATATAGGTCCATTATGTAAATGGGTTCAAATCTTACCGCAGGTATACGATTATGATACATGAACAAAAATCAAATATCTTTGAAAAGACATCAAAATGCAGTTTTTAGTGGAAAAATTTATTCTCTCTTAGAAACAATTTATTTTAGTCATAACTGATTTTTAGCCCAATTAATTTCCTTTAAAATGAGCCATTGAACAACTCTTTACGATGTTACAGTGCCAAGCTTTCTGTGGAAAAGAAAAAAAAGAAAGAAAAAAAATATAACGTTTGTGGAGAACAACGTGGTTAAAGTAAATTTTCTTGATCTTCAAGCCATTATATTTCCCTTGCTGTTCAAGCCAAATGACAGAAAGTTTCCAATACAGGGATTTCGGACAAGGCGGTTCCTAAGTTTGTGTTTTGATCTGACTCCTTTTTTTGGAACAGTGTTTTAATTTTTCTTAACATTGGACGTAATTGTCTCTTACTAAGTTGCTAGCTACCACTATAACCTGGATCCTTCCAAAATTGATATACGAATTTTCTAAGAAGTACCCCTCAGTATATTCACTGTGTTGTTGAATATTTTCCATTGCATCTATCAACTGATTGAATGTTGCCAGTCCATACCTTGGAAGCTTTTCATTAAACTGACAACATTTCTTTTGGATATTATTATGAAGTTTTGTCAGAGCATTTCTAGCTGACTTTTCAACAGCATTCACTCTTTCAAGGAGAATTTTAATATTTAATTTTGAATACTTTTCGTGGTCCTGGTTAAGCATACATAAAATGTTTCTCAATCTACAAAGATTAGCCGGCATTTTTACCATCTTCTTGTATTTGTGAATGTAATTTTCCCCTTTGTCCTTGTGCGTTCTTCGGTACAACCTTGCAGAGGTTTTAATTTTTTCATTATAGCTTTTGTTACCCCAGTACTTATTATTCTAGTAGCAACTTCTTTCTTTTGTTTATTTTGGTAATCTTTATCATTATCATACTTTTCCTTGCTTTTTTCTTTGGCTGTCTCAATCTTTGAATGTCTAGAAACTTCATCATTGTAATGACACTCTTTATCACTATCAATTTTCGCATCTCGATAAGCCTTGTTGGCTGAATACCTTTGTTTTTCTCTTTTCAAGATGCTGTCTCTGTTTTTTGTGTAGTACTGTTTTTTTTAAATTTTGCATAACTCCCTTAGAAGGTATCTTATTAGTATTTTAATTATAATTTCGTCTCGTATCAAGTACCAATAACCTAATAAAAATAAAACTAATTTTGAATTCTCTGGTATTTTGTTCGTTTGAATGAAAAGATTATAATTATTGCTATGATATCATAAATATTTTTACAGTTTACAAAATGACTTTAGCAATTCTAATCTGAAAAAATATATATAAAAAAATTTAATTGTTTAGTCAGGAAATACATATTAAATCTCGCGTTGAGTAGTTATTATGTTCTAACTACATCCAACGACTGTGACGTTATTGATCAATATTGTATATAAAATAATAAGATTTTCGTAAGAAATTGATTCTTAAAAAAAATCAAGTAAAAATGGCATTAGATCTAAAGATTTTCTTTAAAATGAGCCACTGAACAATTCTCTACGATGTTCCAATGCCAAGCTATCTCTGAAAAAGAAGAAAGAAAAAAAACATGCTGTTCGTTGAGAATAACGTTGTTG
The DNA here is from genome assembly GCF_049724085.1 of Artemia sp. Qi Xiang Cuo. Classification (NCBI taxonomy): domain Eukaryota; kingdom Metazoa; phylum Arthropoda; class Branchiopoda; order Anostraca; family Artemiidae; genus Artemia; species Artemia sp. Qi Xiang Cuo. Next base: position 104,546,285 of record NC_142794.1, on the reverse strand, counting down.
AAGTCAATTTTCTTGATTTTCAAGCCAATAGATTTTCTTTGTTATTCAATCCAAAGGGCAGTAAGTTTCCTTTATAGGTGTTTCGTACAAGGCAATTCTAATCGTGTGCTTTTTGTTTTGATCTGACTCTTTTCTAGGATTTACGGGTTTTTATATTTTTTAACATTGAACGTGATCGTCTTTTACTAAGTTGCTAGCTACCGCTGTAACCCGAAAGCCTAGCTACCACTACAACCTGGATTTTAAAAACTCGGATAGAAATACTTTTGCAAAACTTCATAATAATATCCAAAGGAAATGTTGCATGTTTAATGAAAATCTTCTTAGGCTTGGACCGGCAACTGTGGAACAGTTTAAAGACGTAATGAGAAATATTCGACATCACTGTGAATATGTGGAGGCATATTCACATGTCCTTCATTTAGATTCAGCCCTATTCGATGATAGAGATTTTATGTAGTAGCTAAAGCCAACGATTATTAAGTCATTGATCAATATTTTACCGCTGCAGCCCGGATAATTGTTGTTAAAGTCAAATGACAGACAGTTTCTTATGCAGGGGTTTCAAACATGTCGGTTCTATTGTGTACTTTTATTTTGATCTGACTATTTCTTAGGACTTATGGGTTCTTATATTTCTTAACATTGGGCGTGATCGTCTCTTACTAGATTGCTTGCCACAGCCGCAACCTGGATAATACACTGATGACAAACAGGAAAAAATCCTACGGTTTTTTCTTCTTTGAAATATGAAGAGACGAACCTCAAACAATCAAGTAGCTAACTAATTTCAATTTATACAATTGTTTGTTATTCCAATGTTCGTGTTTTGATATATTTAACATTTTTCGTGACCGTCTCTTCTTACGCTGCTAGCTACCGGTGCAACCTGGATTGTTCTTCAAATGATCGCCTTTTAATATAACGTTAATATAAAATATGGCTAGAGTTCTTTCTTTATTGATCCTTACTGTATTGTTCGTCCTTTAATGTAACAAGGTACAGAAAGTTTCCTATACAGGGGTTTTGGACAAGGCGGTTCTAATGGTGTACTTTTTGTTTTGATTTGACTTCTCTCTTAGGAACTATGGGTTTTTATATTTCTTAACATTGGACGTGATCGTTTCTTACTAGGTTGCTAGCTACCGCTGCAACCCGGAGGTTGCTAGCTACCGCTGCAACCCGGATCTTTATTATAATTCTTTACTATAACAACCAGGATGACGTCAGTTACAACTTGGGTTTCTTTTTATGCTATATCATTACAAACAGGAAAAAGCCTACGGCTTTTTCTTCTTTGAAATAGTAAAAGACGATCCTCAAGCAATCAAGTAGCTATCTAAGTCCAATGTTTGCAGTGGTGTGTTATTTCAATGATCGTATTTTGATGTAATTTTCTTGATTTTCAAGCCAATATATTTCCCTTGCTGTTCAAGCCAAGGGAATGAAAGTTTCCTATACAGGGGTTTCGGACAAGGCGGTTCTAATGGTGTACTTTGTGTTTTGATTTGACTCATTTTTTTTTAACTATGAGTTTTTATATTTCGTAACATTGTACGTGATCGTCTCTTACTAGGTTGCTAGCTACCGCTGCAACCCAGACTAGGTTGCTAACTACCGCTGCAACCCGGATAATTGACAAACACCATTTATGGTGAGCTATATTCGTCCTTTATGTAACTACACCTGGAACCACCATATATCAGGTAGTATGGGAGAGGGATCGTTCTATACTGTAACCAAATAACAAAAAGTTTCCTATACAGGGGTTTCGGAGAAGGCGGTTCTAATGGTGTACTTTTTGTTCTGATCTGAATGCTTTTTCAGGAGCTATGGGTTTTTTTATTTCTTAACATTGGACGTGATCGTCTCTTACTAGGCTGCTAGCTACCGCCGCAACCCGGATACAAACAAGAAAAAGCCTACGGCTTTTTCTTCTTTGAAATACTAAGAGACTAGCCTCAAACAATCAAGTAACTAACTAAATCACATGTATGTAATGGGTTTTTATTCCAATGATCGTCTTTCAAGAGGTCGTTCTTTACTAAAATTTCTTATGTTTGTTTCGGTAATCTATATCGTTATCATACCGTTCCTTGCTCTTTTGTTTGGCTGTCTCAATTGTTGCTTCTCTATAAAGTTTATCATTATGATAATACTCCTTGATCTTTTGTCTAGCCTGCTCAATTCTTGCTTCTCTGTAATCTTCATCAATATCATACCGTTCCTTGCTCTTTTGTCTAGCCTGCTCAATTGTTGCTTCTCTGTAAAGTTTATCATTCTGATAACGCTCCTTGATCTTTTGTTTGGCTCTCTCAATTTTTACTTCTCGATACGCCTGGTCGGTTGAATACCTTTGCTTTTCTCTTTTCAAGATACTATCTCTGTTGTCTGTGTAGTACTGTTTTTTTAACTTGCGTGCTGCTTGCTTTGATCTAACCATTATGTAATTCACGAATGAGACCATTTTCATCTTTGTAGTTCTTAAGTAGTAATTATGACGTCACGGCGTAATGATTTTATTTCATGATGACGTGATGGCGCAATGATATTATTTCATGACGTCTTCAGAAACCACAACATAATTTCGTGTTTTTCCATTCACGTCATAGCTCTAATATAAAACTATGATGACATTCATTATTTATCTAGTAGGGTTTCAGACAAGGTAGTTCTAATGATGTACTTTTGTTTTGATCTTACTCTATTTTTAGGAGTTTTGGGTTTTTATATTTCTTAGAATGGGACTGATCGTCTCTTACTAGGTTGCTAGCTACTGCTGCAATCCAAATTATAAGAGGCAGCCTGGCCGAGTGGTCCAAGACACTGGTGTTAGCCACCAGTCTCTTCGGAGGCGTGGGTTCAAATCTTACCGCTGGTATACGATTATGTTTGAAAGACTGCAGTGTGAAAAGACATCAAAAATGCAGTTTTTGGTGGAAAAATTTATTCTCTTTTAAAAATAATTTATTTTAGTTACTATAGATTTCTAACCCAACTAATTTCCTTCAAAATGAGCTATTGAACAACCCTCTACGATGTTCCAGTGCCAAGCTATCTGTGGAAAAGAAAAAAAGAAAAAAAAAAAAAATATCCCGTTTAGGCAGAATGTTGTAGTAGCTGCCACTTTTCTTGATTTTCAAGCCAATATATTTCCCTTGCTGTTCAAGCCAAGGGACAGAAAGTTTCATATACAGGGGTTTCGGACAAGGCGGTTCTAATGGTGTACTTTTTGTTTTGATCTGTTTCCTCTGTTAGGAACTATGGGTTTGTATATTTCTTAACATTGGACGTGATCGTCTCTTACTAGGTTGCTAGCTACCGCTGCAACCCGGAAAAACCGGCACGTGCTATTCTTTCTGCAGACAGTGGCGCAGACGAGGGCCAACAACAAAAAGTGTTTATTCTTTGTTCCAAGTTTTCAAAACGCATTGGTTGAATGTTTGAATGCTAGCTGAATGTTTAAGTCACGTATCAAGTACCAAGAACCTAACAAAAAATTCAACTAATTTTTAAATTTTTAGGTTTTTTTCTAGTCTAAATTAAAAGATTAAAACTATTGCTCAGATACCATAAGTATTTTTGCAGTTTATAACTTTACAGATTCTGAACTGAAAACAAAAATAAAATAAAAATTTATTTTTTAAATTTTTACGTCAAGTCGCTCATTACGTCATATATGGTTATTTAGTAATATTTTATATTACTATACTTTATATTTCAAGATTACAAAATGTAATTAGAGGTCGTTCTTTATTGTAATACAGCTCTCTATGATTTTCCAGTGCCCAGCTAGCTGAGGAGGAAAAAAAAGCGGAAAGAAAAAATATCCCGTTTGTGGAGAATGACGTGGTAAAAGTCAATTTTCTTGATTTTCATACCAATATATTTTCTTTGTTATTCAAGCCAAAGGGTGGTAAGTTTCCTTTATAGAGGATTCGGACAAGGCGGTTCTAATGGTGTACTTTTTGTTTTGATCTGACTCTTTTTTTAGGAGTTGGGGGTTTTATATTTCTTAACATTGGAGGTGATCGTCTCTGACTAGGTTGCTAGCTACCGCTGCAACCCGGATACCCTAGGAATGACCATATATCAGTTATTATGGGCGAGAGATAGTTCTTTACTGTAACAAAATGTAGCTTACTTATACTACCATTTAGGTTTCTGCCGTAATTCTTTATTGTCAAAATTAAATTGCTTACTATGACCAAGAGTTAGTTGTTTACAATATTGTAACAATTTATTTTATGATAATAATTATTTTTGTTAATTACAAAAGGTTTCTATATATGGCAATTTCCATTAAAATGAGCCATTAGACAGCTCTTTATTATGACCAAGAACTGTTTGATTTAATAATTCAATTACTATGGGTTACAACTCATTCCTTATTGTAATTACCATAATCAACTATATCAGTCCTTTATGAAAACTTTACTAACCTATACTATAGTTAAGTGGCCTATAAAATTTAGTATAGGCAAGAGGTCGTTCCTTATTATAAAGTTTTGATCTGACTCTTTTTTTTTATTACAAACAGGAAAAAGCCGTAGGTTTTTTCTTCTTTGAAATAGTAAGAGACGAACCTCAAACAATCAAGTAGCTAACTAATTCCAATGTATGAAAATTTTTGTCATTCCAATGCTTGTCTTTTAATGTAATTCTATTCACGTCATAGCTCTAATTTATCAAGTAGGGTTTCAGACAAGGTAGTTCTAATGATGTACTTTTGTTTTGATCTGACTGTATTTTTAGGAGTTTTGGGTTTTTATATTTCTTAGCATTGGACTGATCTTCTCTTGTTAGGTTGCTGGCTACTGCTGTAACCCAGATTCACATATATATTATTTATGACAGGCAGCCTGACCGAGTGGTCCAAGGCACTGGTGTTAGCCACCAGTCTCTTCGGAGGCGTGGGTTCAAATCTTACAGCTGGTATACGATTATGTTTGAAAGACTGCAGTGTGAAAAGACATCAAAAATGCAGTTTTTGGTGGAAAAATTTATTCTCTTTTAGAAATAATTTATTTTAGTTACAAAAGATTTTAGTTACTATAGTTACTTTAGTTTAGTTACTTTATTTTAGTTACTATAGATTTTTAACCCAATTAATTTGCTTTAAAATGAGCCATTGAACAACTCTCTACGATATTCCAGTGCCAAGCTATCTCTGGATACAAAAGAAAAAAAGAAAAAAAGAAAAAAAAATATCCCGTTTAGGCAGAATGTTGTACGAGCTGCCAATTTTCTTAATTTTCAAGCCAATATATTTCACTTGCTGCTCAAGCCAAGGGACAGAAAGTTTACTATACAGGGGTTTCAGACAAGGTGGTTCTAATGGTGTACTTTTGAATTTGATCTGCCTCCTTTTTTTAGGAACTATGGGTTTTTATATTTCTTAACATTGGACGTAATCGTCTCTTACTAGGTTGCTAGCTACCGCTGCAACCCGGATTGTCTTTCAATGTAACTACCATTGCGACCCGGAATATATTAAAGATTTAAGCTAGTATTGGCGAGAATTCGTTCTGTATTATAAAATTTTTACTTATGATGATTTCTTAAGGAACCTAATCAAAAATTTCTTAATATAATAAAAATAATTTGTTTTAATTACAAAATGTTTTTAACCCCATTAATTTCCTTTAAAATGAGCCATTGAACAACTTTTTACGATGTTCCAGTACCATGCTATCTGTTAAATTACAAGCCTATACTACAATTAAGTGGCGTATAAAATTTAGTATAGGCAAGAGGTCGTTCTTTATTATAATCAAGCTCCTCATTAGAGATTTCCTTTAAAATGAGCCATTGAACAACTCTCTACGATGTTCCAGTGCCAAGCTATCTGTGGAAAAGAAAGAAAAAAATATCCTGTTTGTGGAGAATAACGTGGTTAAAGTCAATTTTCTTGATTATCAAGCCAATATATTTTCTCTGTTATTCAAGCCGCAGGGCGGTAAGTTTCCTTTATAGGGGTTTCGGACAAGGCGGTTCTAATGGTGTACTTTTTGTTTTGATCTGACTCTGATTTTAGGAGTTAGGGGTTTTTATATTTCTTAACATTGGACGTGATCGTCTCTTACTAGGTTGCTAGCTACCGCTGCAACCCGGATAGCTACCACTGCATCCGGAATGATAGTAAAGGCAAGAGTTCGTTCCTTATTGTAAAACATTGGAGGTGATCGTCTCTTACTAGGTTGCTAGCTACCGCTGCAACCCGGATTTGATCTGACTCTTTTCCTAGGAGTTAGGGGTTTTTATATTTGTTAACATTGGACGTGATCGTCTCTTACTAGATTGCTAGCTACCGCTGCAACCCGGATTAAGTACAAAAAGTTTTTAACGCCATTAATTTCCTTTAAAATGAGACATTGAAAAACTCTCTACGATGTTCCAGTGCCATGCTATCTGTGGAAAAGAAGAAGAAGAAGAAAGAAAAGAAATATCCCGTTTGTGGAGAATAACGTGGTTAAAGGCAATTTTCCTGATTTTCAAGCCAATATATTTTCTTTGTTATTCAAGCCAAAGGACGGTAAGTTTCCCGTATAGGGGTTTCGGACAAGGCGGTTCTAACGGTGTACTTTTTGTTTTGATCTGACGCTATTTGTAGGAGTTATGGGTTATCATATTTCTTAACATTGGACGTGATCCTCTCTTACTAGGTTGCTAGCTACCGCTGCAACCCGGATTATAATCTTATTTTAGTTACTATAGGCTGGAAGTTTATTCTTTACTGTCCTTTATGTAAACTTTACTAACCTATACAATAGTTAAGTGGTCTATAAAATTTAGCATAGGCAAGAGGTCGCTCTTTATTATAAAAATGGCCTATAAAAGTTATAGAGGCAAGAGTTCGTTCTTTATAATACAACCCGGAAAACAATTGAGTAGCCAACTAAGTCCAATGTACGCAATGGGTTTTTATTCCAATGATTGTCTTTTAATGTAATTTTTAGGAGTTATGGGTTTTTATATTTCTTAACATTGGACGTGATCGTCTCTTACTAGGTTGCTAGCTACCGATGCAACCCGGATTTAAAGTCTAAATAAAACTTCTATTAATTAGCACTACATTAGATCCTCTTGAATGACATCGATCCCTTATGTAAAACTTTACTGACCTATATTATAGTTAAGTGGCCAATAAAATATAGCATAGGCAAGAGGTCGTTCTTTATTATAAAAATTGATTTTTCAATTTTTTCGTCACGTCACTCATTACGTCACATATGGTTATTATTACACAATATTTGTTAGATGTTACGTCATGTCACTTATTACGGAATATATGGTTATTAGTAGAAAATCGTTATAATATTCGTTCTTTATTATAATCGACTCTTACTTACAGTTCGTAACCGTAAACTGTTTTATTCCTTATAACACTTCAGTTACTATGGACTACAGTTCGTTCTTTAATGTAAAAAACTAAAATTATAATAAAAATTGATTTTTCGATTTTTACGTCACGTCACTCATTACGTCATATATGGTTATTAGTGCACAATATTTGTTAGATGTTACGTCATGCCACTTATTACGGCATATATGGTTATTAGTAGACAATCGGTAGAACATTCGTTCTTTATTATAACCTTTATGTAACCCGGATTAAAAAATTAATATCATATCTTATATGTAACTTTTATTTTATAAGTCTTCGATAGTCTAATGGTAAGTATGCCAACTTGTTACCTGGGAGAAGGGGGTTCGATTCCCCGTCGGGGAGAACTTTTTATATGTTGAATTAAAAGCACTATCTTTTCAATTTAAAATTTAAAAAAGAAACTTGTTTATTTACATTCTAGCTAAAATAATGAAGATAATGTGAATGAACCACAGTGTTCAGTTTCTTTGGACTTGAGTTCGTTTTTTAACTATAAATACAAACAGGAAAAAGCCTTAGGCTTTTTTTTTCTTTTAAATAGTAACAGATGAAACTCAAACAATCAAGTAGCTAACTAAGTCTAATGTATGGAATGGTTTGTTATTTCAGTGATCTTCTTTTAATGTAAAAAAAATATAAATACTGTAATCTTAACTATAGTGTAGTTGCTTATGCAAGTTAGTATATGGATGATTTTTATCTTTATTATAAAAAGTGTTCAGTTTCTTTGGACTTGAGTTCGTTTTTTAACTATAAATACAAACAGGAAAAAGCCTAAGGCTTTTTCTTCTTTTAAATAGTAAGAGACGAAACTCAAACAATCAAGCAGCTGACTAAGTCCAATGTACGGAATGGTTTGTTATTTCAGTGATTTAATGTAAAAAATATAAATACTCTAATCTTAACTATAGTGAAGTTGCGTATGCAAGTTAGTATAGGGAAGAGTTCGATCTTTATTATAATTTCACCGTATTTCCAGTAACACAATACTTTTAATAACACATTAACTTATTTTCGCATTATTTCGGGTAAAAGTACATTTTGCACGTCTAGTTTGCAGATTTTCCTTTTATTTTGAGTAACAAAACACTGTTCAATATATTCTAATATATGTGTCATATTTTTAGCAACAATACATTTTGAAACACACGTTTGCTCACTTTCATTGTATTTTGAGACACAACAAATTTTGAACCTTACATTTCTATATTTTTATTGTATTCTAGGTAACAGAACAATTTGAACAAGGAATTTGCATATTGTCATTTTGTTTTGAACAGCAACACATTTTCATAGCAACAACAAAAATTGCACCACATTTTGCATAATTTCTAGGTGTAAGGTTTAAACAGTTCGAAATCCATAATCAAACCCACAAAATACAAAGAGTGCATAAACTTATAGCGCTTGTTATTTTTCGTTATTCAAAAACTCGATTATGTTCTAACGCATCCTAAAAAGAGAGCATCGGACCTACTAACTAAAAGACCTGACATTAACTGCTACCTTGTAGTCTCACTTAAATCATGTCATTTGGGACAGCATTATTGTTGATTATCTTGAGAAATCATATTACTATAAATCTTTATTGTTACTACTGGCTGTGGTTCGTTTGTTATTAGTCAGAAGCTACATCTTCAACAATGAGAGTTTTATCTTTTGATTATGACACCGCCCATCGTATGTTTGCAAAACCATGTTTTGCGTGATAATATCTTGTTCTCTAAGAATTGTCTTAGTGTAATGGTAATGAGAAGATGCCTAAATTATAAAGAATTTCATTTCAAGCCTGGTTAGGGTACGGCTACTACTACTACTATATCCTGTGATTAGGTATTACTCCTAATCAAGTAAAACAATGCTCATCAAATAAATACTAATCAAAAAACACAACCTCCACGCTACACGCCGAGCAATATCACGAATAACCTAAACGCCTATTACATCCCAATCTTACATTACCAGTTATATCAACCAAAAATATTAGACAAGAATCCCAATTCACGAATACAAAAACTACTACTACTACCAATATTACTACTATTTTGCTACTAATACTACTACTACTATTACTACCACTACTACTACCACTACTATTGCTGCAATTACAACTACTACTACTACCACTAGTAGTAAAACTGCTTATACTTATTGTACTGCTACTGTTACTTCTGCCACTAATGATGCAGCTTTAGATAGCAGTATT
>NC_142794.1:104273640-104330556 GCF_049724085.1 Artemia sp. Qi Xiang Cuo | reverse complement strand
ATATATAAATATAACATCTATTATATATATATATATATATATATATATATATATATATATATATATATATATATATATATATATATATATATATATATATATATATATATATATATATATATATATATATATATATATATATATATATATATATATATATATATATATATATATATATATATATATATATATATATATATATATATATATATATATATATATATATATATATATATATATATATATCCCGTTATTTCATGATTTTATTTGGAAAATACAGTTAAAACATTGAAAAAATCGATATATCTTTAGAATGGTTATAATATATGCTGTATTTGATAGCTACACCATGAAGGTTCAAGATTAACCCTCATTTGGGTTTAAAAAGGGATTTAGACAAATGTTTTCAATGTCATTTACCTTGTTAATAATGTTGAAGTGAAAGGCAGATGAACCATAATTCACCGTTGGTTCACAGGTAAATTGGCTCTAGCTTGGTCCATTGAAAAAAAAAGATTTGAGAATCGTCACTATTTTGAGATGTTTTTTTTCCTTGATGCAGCCGGAAAAGGATGGATTCAAACCGCTCTTCAATAAATTACTTGCAATTCTTTTGAGACTCCCGCCTTCACAAAGAAGTTCTTTCCTGAAAAATCCAGCTAGTCCTCTCAAGGCCATTATTACGGCCCTAGTTCTGCTGGTAATGTGTTTCAATTAGCATCTCCACCATCTATTAGCCACCCTACACCGTCACCAGCAGAAGGAATTGTACCAAGTCCGGCCTTTATACAACAACCATATCCAGGGAATTTTGGTCAATCACCAGCAGTATCTTTTATGGGACCAGACCATTTTAGCCCTTTCTCTGTGCCTTCAGCTGTTGCCTATTGTCCGTTTTCACAATCACCAGATAAAGGTCTTAGCTTCTGTTATTCCTAATCTTTATTTTTCCTGCTTCATTTTTAGATGAAAGATTAATTTGAATAACTTTTTCCACAAAATAGGTTTTTTAAAGAAAATTCAAGAGCTTCATTAAGCCAATGATGAGCAAAAATACAGTCAAATATTCTTTCAGGCTTAAAATTGGCATAAACCACCATCAATAAATAAATGAAACCCAAAACGAACAGAAACTAAGAAGAAGGGCTGACGCCCCCTGTGTCTTCTAAAGACAAGAACTTAATTGGCTCTTTACTGAAAACGATCCTTTTTTAAGCTATGTGTTTTATTTCTCATATCGTAAGAACATTATCACCATAACTAAGACTACTGGAAAAATATGAATATTGATTGACAGTTTAATCTATATACTGATAATCATTCCTAAAATTCTTTATAATTTTGGATTATTTTTGAACTATTTAAAATATATTTTGTTTCCAGTAAAGTGCAAATTGTGTTTTTAATTTGAGAAGGTAAAAGGAGTGTCAGCCCTACTCCTCTGCTCAGTTTCTGCTCAGTTTCAGTTGGACTTGGTTATTTATTTTAATTTTTCTTCTTTTTACTATTACTACTACTAACAATCCACTGCAGTGCCAAGTCACCTAAGACCAACACAGCTACGCACGCTCCTCCTTATCCTTCATCCGCTTAACGTGTTCGCGATATCTTAACCTTTTGCTCATATACCTGGAAGGCGGGATTAACTATGTTTTTCGCAGAGCTTACTGTTTGAGATACGCTCAGTCAGTTGGGTATCCAAAACAATTCGTTGGCAATTTCTCTGGAAAACGTCTAGCCAATCCTCCTTCTTTTTCCAGAGCGCCCAGGCTTCATAATCATACTTGATCACTGTTATCATTGTATCTTAAACACTCCAGGCCTTGGACATTCTATTTTTAACATCTTCACTGCACCCACTACCTTTACTAATGCTACTACTACCTAAGTAAGTGAAGTTGTTCACTTGATCGATCTTCTTGTTACTGTTACAAACTTCACCGCTTCACCTTCACTTATTCCTAGTCTTAGCGACTTCTTAAAATTAATTTTCAACTTGTTCTTAGCACCCTGAACTCGCAAGACCTCTTAAAACTTATCTATCTTACACATGAAAATATTATTATTTACTGAAGATTACGAATATGATTTTTGAATAAGGGAAAGTACCTAATGATTTTAGAAATACTTTAATCCAACCCTTCTGTAGAAAAGGCAACAGAAGAGTGTGTTTGGCAATTATAGAGGCGTTAGCCTGGTTTCTGTAGGTAGGAAATTACTTAGTGTGATGAAATTTTTAGAGTTAGAGATGCTGTAGATAGTTTTAAGTTTTAAGAGAAGAACGAGTGCGGTTTTAGAATGAATAGAGTATGTTTCGACCAAATTTTTTCTCTTAGATTATTAATTAAGACGTGCCTGAGTCATCAAATACCTTTGCTCCTCAGTTTCATAGATTTTGAGCAAGCGTTTGATTCAGTTGATAGAATAGCTTTAGTGAAGGTTTTATTCTTGTATAGTATATCATACAAACACATTAAAGTTATTAGTGCTATGTACGAGAATAACATTGTTGCGGTTAAGATAGGAAATAAGATTAGAGGGTGGTTTCTTATTAAATCAGTAGTTAAACAGGCTGTTGTTCTATCCCATTTATAGAGATCATTTTTATGGACTTTTTCTTAAGGAGCACAGCAAAGGCGAAGGGAGAACATGGAACGAAATGAGGAAATAAAAGTCTCCTGGACTAAGAATATACCAAAGATTTAAGTATCCTAGATGAAAGTGTTAGCTAAATGAATGAACTTTTAGAGGTTTGAAAACTAATTTTAAGAAGACTAAGTCACAAACACTAGGAATAAGTGAAATTGAAAAAGGTGATATCGGGTAACGAGAAGATGGATCAAGTGGACAGCTTGTTTTACATAGATAGAATTATTAGCAAAGACGGTTAGGGTATTGGAGATGTTAAAAGTAGAATAGCCAAGGCCCAGGGTGGTTTTCACAACTGAAAAAAGTTTGGAGAAATAAAAAGATGAGTCTGCGAACAAAGAATAGAATTTTGGAAGCTATAGCGACGATAGCGGTCAAGTATTGTTCCGGACCATGGTTGCCCCGAAAAACGGAGGAAGATTTGCTAGATGTTTTCCAGAGAAATTGCCTATGCACTGTTATAGGTACCCTACTGACTGACGGTATGTCAAACGAGAGGCTGTGCGAAAAGTGTGGTGCAATACCACTTTCTAGGACTATAATGAGAGGAATGTAGTGATGGCCAAGGCACGTACTACGAATGAAGGGTGACAGATTGCCAAAGATTGTCCTTTTCGGCAGACCGTCAAGGTTTAAACGAAAACAGGTCGTCCCTGGTTGGGGTTGGAGACTATCATAGGAAAAGATTAAAAGGAAATTGGAGCTTCAGGGGAGGGTTTAAAGAGGGTGGCTTTGTTGGCCTCAAGTAGTTCTGTGCTGCAGCGAGATGTTAGTAGTAGTTAGTAGGAATCCTTATAGTGCTGTTCGTTTTGGGTTTCATTTATTTTGTGTCAAAAATTTGCGTTTCTTAAGGCATTTTCCTTTGAGCAGTGATAACCCCTGGAATCATTTAGAAAAGAAATGCACGGCGTTATACTGCTGATTCTTTGGTGATTTTTGACCAACAATGAGTTATTACTATAGTAGTAGCAGTAGTGATGTCTTTTGAGGAAACACTAAAGGGTAATATTTTTCGTGACAAGAAAGATTAAATAACTTTGAAAGTGAAATCTAAAAAAAGTAAAATAACTCCAGAATTTTCTCTTCACTGGTCTGGTAAGAGGGAAATTGTCACCTGGGTGCCATTTTTTTGTATTTTTCCTAATATCTTATAATTTCATAACTGTACGTATGGAGCGACTCTGTCCGATTAAAACTATAAAAAGCAATAGATAGATAAAAAAAATTGACTTTTTATTCTAATTATATAAAATTCAGTTGCCCAAATATAAAAATTCATTAAGGTTAATGTTACTAATCTTTAAGAACGACTCCTGAAACACAAGGGCCAATTAATTAGAATAAGAAGCCTATTGAAAGCACTAAAAATCTTTGGCGTGAAGAGCAAGATAATGAGGAGGGGCAGCCCCCCTCATATATGGAATAATCTCTGTTCGTGTATGTATTAATGTTGCTCCTTGCTGAAAATGTTTTTTTATTGTTGTCTTGGAAAAAACAGGCATAATTTCCAAAAACGGCTTTCTAAACTGCTCTGAAAGGGAGGATCAGCTTGAGGGTGTGGATGGTTTTAGTAAGACTCAAGAAATACCAATCAGACTGCACCATGCTACTTTAATCTATTATTTCATACAAAAAGTCAAGCAATGATTTTTTTAATCTTTGTAGTTGAAATGTTGTCTAATTCTTCATCTTCTTCGGTTGACTTTTTTTTTCCTTTGCTCTTTTTTATGTAAACTATGTTTCTGGTAGTAATACTCAAAGTGACGTTTTCGTTGAGCCTTCGTGTTTGCAATTTGCGCTAGCTCTGATCCTATCTGAAGAAAAAGAAGAACGTTTTCTTAAGGTAAAAGGCTTGTCAATTAATTTTTATGTGATTAATCGAACAAACTAAGTAATATTTATTATCTTATCAGACACTTCATAGCTTAGCACCACTAAAATGGCTATAATGTTTGCCTCCTCTGAATAACTTTTGTCTTAAGAAATTATTATGAGAAACTAAGGATATAAAGTATTCTTTTTCAGGCATACTACATTTTGCTGACAAATATGTTCGGGTATAAATCTTTTCGTAGACGAAAATCTTGTTTATTTTGTTATATTAAAAAATATTGAACAAGTTAAGAACAAAAACTATAAAATTATCTTTCAGGATTTCCCAGACAGTCGCCAGCAGCTCGTCTTGGGCATTCACCAGCTGGAGCACTACCCTCACCGTCAGACATTAGGAGCCAGGTATTGCCTTTGAGATCGTGGGCCGGTGCTAATTCAACTCATTTAAGTCATGCATCTGTCGATACCCTCTGTACTCCCATTAACCTGATCGTAATGGAATGACTTCACCCATTGAAAGATTTTTGTCACTTACTTATCTAAGAAAGCATTGGTAAGTATCTCTCTCTTTCTTTCTTTCTCTCTCTTTCTCTCTCTCTCTCTCTCTCTCTCTCTCTCTCTCTTCACCCATTGAAAGAGTTATTTCAATTACTCATCTCAGAGAGCATTGGTAGGTCTCTCTTTCTCCATCTATTGGTAGGTCACACTAATTCCCAAACATGAGAATGGTTTACCGCTTTTTACTTATGGTTATTTCGGATTTATTAAGGAACGGTTTGAAATTTTAAATGTTCGTTCCTAAGATTTATCAAGATTATAGTATGATTGTCTAAAATCAAGATACCTCACAAATTGAATTCAAGAATTTCTGGCTTTTTTATTGAAAATCTAGGCTAGTATTCCAATATAGGTGTCAAAATTTGAGACTGGCTGCATTTAGTTCACAAATTACAAACTTGTCTCACTTGGCGTTGAAATCAGGGCGTTAATCTTTCAAGATCAAATAAGTGTTTTTACCTATATAATTGGAGGACCCAAAGTTAAAATGAAGGGTAGTCAGTAAAAACGCTTAGTCTTCATTAAGTAGTGTTTCATTTCCTCAAAATCCGCTTACAAAGATTTCTGTACTTTCTAATTACAAATATGAGACCAATATTGAAATAAAGACGTTTGCGTATGATGGTTACACACCGCCTTATCGAAATAAATAAAAAATCGAGTTTTTTTGAAATTAAGGAGTGCAATAAAAATTTTAAAAAGAGAAATCATTCCGTATATGAAACGGGCCGTTCCCTTCTCAACGCCTCGCTCTTTACGCTAAAAGTTTTTTATTGTTTTAAAAAGTAGAATTATGAGAAACAGTCAAGCTTTAGCGTAAAGAGTGAGGCGTTGAGGAGGGGACAGCCCCTTTCATATACGGAATAATATCTGGTTATTTTGAGTTTTAATGTTGGTCCTTGATTTCAGTTGAATAAAAACTTTTTTTTTCTTTAAATTTAATTTCTGAACGTTTTTGAATTATTGCAGGTTTTTGATTTGGCTCATCGTGCATAAATTTTAGCTAAATGACTAAATGTCTAAATTACCTTTTTTGGCTAAACGGCTTTCTCAAAATTATTCCGTATATGAAGGGGGCTATCCCCTCCTCTGCGCCTCGCTCTTTACCCTAGAGTTGTTTATTGTTTTAAAAAGTAGAGTTGTAAGAAAGAGTCAAACTTTAGCGTAAAGAACGAAGCGCTAAGGAGGGGACAGCTCATTCCATATACGGAATAATTTCTGTTCGTTTTAAGTTTTAGTGTCACTCCTTACTTTCAGTTAGAAAAAAACTTTTTTTATTTGATTTCTTTGACGTTTTTGAATTTATGCAGATTTTGAATTTGGCTCACCGTACATAAATAATTAAAACGAAATTTGTATATTAATTTTACTCTTATTTTGGACGAATGGGTATCTCAAAATTTTTATCGGACGATTTTGAGAAAAGGGGCGGGGGAGTAAACATGCATCCGTGATCTTTCTTCTGGCAAAAACACAAAGTTCCACATTTTTGCAAATAGGAACTTGAAACCTCTACAGCAGGGTTCTCTGATAAGCTGATTCTGATGGTGGGATTTTCATTTAAATTCTATGACTTTTTGGGCGTTTCCCCCTTTTTTCGAAAATAAGGCAAATATTCTCAAGCTCGTCCTCAAAGACATAGTTGTTAGATTTTTCGACTATGCTGAACAAAATGGCTGTCTCAAAGTTTTATCTGGTGACTATGGGGAAAAATGAGCGTGGAAGGGGGCCTAGTTCTCCAATTTTTTTGTCACTTAAAAAAGGCACTACAACTTTTTATTTCAGTTCGAATGAGCCTTCTTTTGACATTCTTGGACCACTGGGTCGATACGATCACCCTTGGAAAAAAAAGAAGAAAAAACAAATAAACACGCATCTGTTATCTTTCTTCTGGCAAAAAATTCAAAATTTTTGCAGTTAGGAGCTTGAAACATCTATAGTAGTAGGGTTCTCTGATGCGCTGAATCTGGTGGTGGGATTTTCATTAAGATTCTATGACTTTTGGGGCGTTTCCCCCTTTTTTCGAAAATAAGGCAAATATTCTCAAGCTCGTAACTTTTGATGGGTAAGACTAAACTTGATGAAACTTATATATTTAAAATCAGCATAAAAACCCGATTCTTTCGATGGTCTGTTGGTATTTTTAGTTTCGGTTACTATTGAGCCGGGTCGCTCCTTCACCCACTTCATGGAAATTCTCTTTCTCCATGAAAAAGTCCTCCGTGGAAAGATCCTTGCACGTAAACCCATCCCTCTGACCCCTCCCCCAACCAGAAAAAATCCCCCGTGATAACGCCTATATACTTCCCAATAAACAATACTTTATGTAAATAATGGGCTAAGTTCGTAACTTGCAGCCCTTCCCCGGGGACTATGGGGGATTAAGTCGACCTCAAAGACGTAGTTATTAGATTTTTCGACCATGCTGAACAAAATGGCTATCTCAAAGTTTTATCCGGTGACTTTGGGAAAATAATGAGCGTGGGAGGGGGCCTAGTTGCCCTCCAATTTTTTGGTCATTTAAAAAGAGCACTACAACGTTATTTCAGTTTGAATGAGCCTTCTCTTGGCATTCTTGGACCACTGGGTCGATACGATCGCCCCTGGGGAAAAAAGAAAAAACAAATAAACACGCATCCGTTATCTTTCTTCTGGCAAAAAACTACAAAACCCCACATTTTTGCTGATAGGAGCTTGAAACATCTACAGTAGGGTTCTCTGATCTGCTATATCATATGGTGTGATTTTCATTAAGATTTTAGGACTTTAGTTATCTTTTATTCTGGCAAAAAACTACAAAACCCCACAATTTTACTGAAAGGAGCTTGAAACATCTACAGCAGGGTTCTCTGATCCGCTGAATCATATGGTGTGATTTTCATTAAGATTCTAGGACTTTAGTTATCTTTCTTCTTGGCAAAAACTACAAAAACCCACATTTTTACTGAAAGGAGCTTGAAACATCTACAGTAGGGTTCTCTGATCCGCTGGATCATATGGTGTGATTTCCATTAAGATTTTGTGACTTTAGGGGGTGTTTCCTCCTTCTTCGAAAATAAGGCAAATTCTCTCAGACTCGTAACTTTTGATGGGTAAGACTAACTTGATGAAACTTATATATTTGAAATCAGCATAAAAATCTAATTCTTTTGATGCATCTATTTGTATCAAAATTTCGGTTTATAGAATTTCGGTTACTATTGAGCCGGGTCGCTCCTTACCTACAGTTCGGTACCACGAACTGTTTGATTAAAGTCATTCCTGGGCTTTTAATGCTCACAATTGTAGGTTCAAAATTGAAGATTTTAGGCCGATGCCTCTCCAGAACACCCCCACCCACAATTCCGCAAGCGTAGTCATGATGTACCTTTAAATATTTAGGGTAATTCTTGAATTATTTAGAGGATAATATTTGCCTATTAAATATTGATTTTAAACGAACAACAAAACTGTTCATATTTTATATTTATTAAATGGTGGTTAATTACCGGGAATACTTGTATTAAAACGTTCCTCAATGCTCTTCTATCAATAAGATTCGAAATCACGCACATGCTTCTTCTTCCGTATTTTCAATATATGAAAAATATGGAAATTAGTATACAAAAATATGGAAATTATTTTTCCATATTTCAGACCTCTTTTTCAATCTATGAATATATATTACCTCTGACTCAATATACATTCTTGCCAAAAAATATTATGCTACTACGGGGAGGCAAACCATAATAGACAACTTGGCTAGTAAAAGGTTTTTCGGCTAAAAAAAAGCCATCAGAACAAAGAAAAACCCAAAAGAATTATCTATTCATCAGAATCGAAAGGATGAAGGAAATAATTTATGATCCCACCACACCTATCCGCACAAAATTCAGTATAAAAAAGAAAAAAAAGCGCAAAACCTGTTAAATTAGAAAGGATGGGTTGAGGGGGTGGTTAGGGGCATGTTCCCCCACAAGGTAAAAACTCTCACTAATTAAGAGGCAAAATGTTCCCAGGGGGAAACAAACTTTACCGGTACTCTTCTTCCTTAAACATCAATTTTGTATCCATCCTTGGGGACATCAACCCAATTTAGGTTGGCCAAGAATCCTTCCTCAAGCTCCAATACAGTATACTTGCACTATTAACAGGTTTTGTCAATTATAAGCTGCATTGCACAAGGCCTTTATGTTTTTTCTGAAATTCAATGAAAATTCTCCAAAAACATATTTTCAAAATTCGGGTGGGGGGGACAACAAAATCTAAGTAGGGATAAATGCCCTTATCCCCTATTTACACCATTGGCCCCACTAGCAATCGAACAGCCAAATCGAATAGAAACAATTTGGCAGCTCTATCTCGAGAAGAATTAGCAAGTGTCAAAAGTGGAAGGAATTTCAGATAATATAGAAGGTGTGCGGATGACAATTTGGTTAATTCTGCTATTCTTGACAATTTGGTTAATTCTGCAATTCTGCTAAAAAAAAAAAAAAAAAAAAAAAAAAAAAAAAAAAAAAAAAAAATGAAAGTGGCCATTTTTCTACATACATGACACGGTGTTCAAGCCCTGTAAAAATTAGGTTTGTAGAGTGTAATAAAACACAATCATATACATTAAGGGATTCCACAGCAATCCACTAAACCCATAGCACCGGTTAAGAAAATATGCATAACTTTTAGAATTTACAGACAAAAAAAAAAAAAATATCAGTTAATACCTTATAGGCTTATGTTGTTTTTTTGCTTTTGTATTCAGAATTGTTTTGTCTTCTATGTCTAGTCCCTATAGCATAGACACAAGACTGTTTTCCTTAATGAGAAATAACATGGACACAAGACTGTCCATGGACAAAAGACTATAGCATGACACAAGACTGTTTTCCTTAGTGAGAAATAACATTGATCCTTTGTCAACCATAGCTGTTGATGCTGCTTTACAACTAAGATTAAAATCCCGTGGTAAGCAGCTACATTTTAAAGCCTATTCATCTTCATTTAGGAAAACAAGTATTTTTTTTCTTCTGTTTTTGAGCTAATTTAAGTGATGGGGATGATCCGTCAAACAGTTGGAAACAATCATCTACGTTTAATCCTGACATTGTTGATCGGTTTTCTTCGGGTTTTATTTGATAGGGTTTTTATTTTGTGTTGTCGTCCAAAAAAAAACATTGTCAAATAATTGCAAAAATTAATATTAAAATCCAAAACAGATCAAGAATTAAAGCTATAGGATAAGTTAAACTTAAACAAACATAAACTATAACGAATGAATAAATCCAGGATTCCCAACGTGGGGCACATGCCCCATGGGTGGGGCATAGGAATATTTTGGTGGGTCATGGGCAGAACACACACCTTTCGACTGAAAATACTGTAGAGGCGTAATTGCTATAGACAACAACTTTGACATTTTTTAATCCCGGATTTCCTTAATCAGGCTATTATATAGTATATTACTGATGAATCTCATGCAGCAGGTCTTTTATTTCATTAGATCTTTACCTTTAATTTCATCTCCTGTAGAACTTCAGAGTTTTTCATTTGTCCCCTTATGGCGTAAAAGGGACAGTATAATTATGCAACTAAACTATGTTCGAACTCAGAAATAACAATTTTTATTTCTGGTTTCGTTAAAAGTAAATAATTTCTTCAACAAAGGAAAAACGTTAATGGTAATATTTGATTTTATTAGTATGAATAAAGGTCATCTATAGAACACTCTTTGGTGGGCAAACAAGCCCACTCAAATAAATAACACGAAATACTAAGGGTAAAAGGACGAAAAAGGATATAAAATGAAGGAAATAAAAGCTAATAACAGTTCCACAATATATTTGAAAAACATGAACTACTAGTACTATCAGGAAAATTACAAATTACCGAGCTGTAAATTACCGGGCTCATCCCTCTTTGAATGCAGCTCTGCAGAACCTTTTTGGCAATTATTTCAAACGTTTCAAAATGTCAAAAAAGACCTTTAGGCCCAACAGCAATGATATACTTTCTTTTGACTTGGAGAGCATACACATTTAGTGCATAGGTCCACTGTTCATCCTCATATATTACTTACATATTATATATTATATAAATTTCAGCATATTACCACAAATTGACTAGTCCTTTCCTGCAATACACTAGCATCACCACATAGTTTCATTCATATCACTCCCTCCTCTATGAACCACCATGCTTCATAGTTCTAATTATTCCCTCTTTTCCTCATTTTTATCACTCGTTACACCACTTTTACAATTTATTTACTTGGTGCTTCATTAAAAACAATTACAGCGTTGACAGAATATTGCCTTTAAGTGTTAAACTTTAAATAAAAAATATTTTGCAATTACTGATGATAGTGACAGAATGCGGAGACTTAGCTTGCTTAGGGAAAATACAACAGGCCTAATTTCGTCAAAATCCTGGGAGGGGGGGGGGGGGGCAAAGTTGGAGCTAATTTTCCAAAATCAAGTGAAAATGACAGTAAAAACTAAATGATAAGCCATTTGGTACCATAAAGGTAATATAAAAGTACTATAAAGGTATTTTATAGTACCTGTACTATAAACTGCCAATCCTAAACCGAGGTCTGGGAGCGGCAGTTGACCCCCTAGCTCCTGTCCCATAGCAAGTTACGCCCCTGGCAAATGCATCATCATTACTAGTATTCGACTATTAATATTAATTATTACTATTATACTAATATCAATTATCACTAACTTACTAATATTTATTCATAAGGTAACATCACTTTAAAGAAGCCTTTTTTCAAAAGGTACTATTTTTTCGCCAATGCTTGTTGCAAAGTTTAAAATTGTCAAATACAAATTTATCAATTATTGCTGATGGTAAGGAAGTGGAGAGGGAGGGTTCACTTAAAATGGTCTATAAATGAGGTTTATGTATTCTAGGGCCAGAAACCATAAGGGGAACATGCTTACGTTTAGATGATAATATACTGCTAACTCATCGCTATTGATTTAGCCTAAGTTTTAAATCAGTTTATCAAGTTCAAACACATTCATTTGTAACAGCAGATTTTTGTTTTGTTTTTCATTTGTAACAGGAGGTTTTTTTTATCTTTTAAAAAGAAGTCCGATATATTGCAGAACTAAAACATAAAATAAAACTCATGGCACAGGCTTTCCTTTTCAAACTACCGAATGCATAAAGGGCTACCATCATAATTATACAACAATTTAAAAGTACTTTTAACTGAACAGACAGTTAGTATAACTGTCCGGGCGCCACTAAAGCGTATCTCGCTTATTTCTGAGTTGAGGTGATCAGAAAAACACAGTCAGTTTGAAAACAGTTTCCGACTATATCGACCACGTTGAATCCGAATACGGGTGATGGCAAAGCTGGAGATCACGGCTTGACCTTGTAAAAGTAAAAAAACACTCTTTTTAGGCCTATAAAACGTGTACAGACTGTTTTTTTTTTCTAAGGTTGTACCACTCCGATGTAGTGGCGTGACATCTCATTTTGTTCCTGACATAGTCCTCTCATAGAATATGTTCTATTTTTTCCCATATCTCGTATAGCCCAGGAGCTATAGGCTAATATTTATTGATTTTCCCCGAAAATCTCAAAATTCAAAGGTTCATTTTCCGCTAAACCACGTATCTTGGACCTTTCTGTAATTTTTGTATATTTCATCCTTTTTCAGAAATTACCTTTAGTATTTATCTTCACATTGCCGTAAAGTTCAAAGCTTCAAATGTTCGGTGAAGCCGTCTAGAATTTTTTGAAAAAGTATACGTCAAAATGTATATGCAAAAATACATTTTTCCAAAATGATGATATGACACATCTTTTATGCTAGAGTTTCACGCCAAATCTGAATATGAACTTTACTTTTCAACCAAATATCAACTTCAGTTTTTATAGGTTAATTGTTTTACTACTCCACCTTGAGATCAAATTTCCCAGGTACGCATTTTGTAGGAAGAAGAAGACGAAAATGATAAAAAGAGCTTTCGTGAAAGAAACAATCTTGTGTACTCTGTTGCTGATTAAACTTGAGGTTGGTAGTGTGATTTAGAAGCTGTACTGTTAGTGGTTAGAGATAAGAAAAGGAACTGAACGACGTCTAGTGCATGCCTTATGTAACTATGTAATGTCATGGACAGGTAACCTAAATAACTTTTAGACTGCTGGAAATGAGTGAACAGAAACTGAGTATTAAGCTTGAAGATGAAAACTAAAGACCAGGGTGGAATTAAGAATGAGTTTTTATCTCAAACTGTTTGATAGACATTTTGTGAAATTTCTATGTAGACTTGGCCTATACTGTAATTAGGCTAAGTTAGATCAGACATTTTTTAGGGTATGTTAGTCTTGATGTTGCTGAGACCACCTTAAACCAAGCTACCACAAATCCAATATTTTGGATACCCTACGCCAAATGTTGGGTATATCTAACATTTGGCGCAGCCTACACTAGCCTACAGTTAGGGATATTACTTGTCTTATATACTACCATCAACATAATGTACTACTTCACCCCTGCAGTAGTACACCATGGGATCTGTACCTCAAAATTTGAGTACTACACCCCACCATCAGTACTACATTAAACATGGTGTAGGTCCTATTATGCTATACCTGGAGTAGTACGCTGTTGGTTAGACATAGGTCTCAAATTTTGAGGTACAGATCCTGTGGTGTACTACTACAGTGTTGAAGTAGTACATTATATTGATGGTTATACATAAAATAATTAATATCCCTGACTGCTAGTCTATGCCTAATCTAGTCGATGCCTATCAACAACTTAAAATATTTACAATAAATTGTTTGCCAGTTGAGTGAGCATAGCTTGAAAGTGAACTGGCACACTAAAGTAAGCCTCCTGTACTTAGCTTAGTTAAACTGCAATGATATTCTGCTCAATTTGGTAAATATGAAGAATGCTGGCATGGTCAGCAATGAAAAAAAAGCAATATGAAATGATTTTTGTGTAAAGTTTGTAAAAAGTGGACTTTAAAGACAATTTCTGATGTTTTTCTTTCTAGGTCAACAATGGAAAAGCTGAAGGGAAAACATCTGCGCTTCATGCTTAGCCCCCAAAATAAAACAAAGATTAATTTCTCTTTGTGCATTATTTGCCAGAACAAGACAAAGAATGAGAAATTGTATAAGCTTGCAGACATACGTCGAGTTGTGAGTGTCCTTCAAGTCAGGTGCAAGTGCAATTTAGCTTACAGAGAATTAAAAAAACAATCTTATGAACCAGATTTTCATGAGAAGGAGCAAAAGTGGCACAAAGCCTGTTGCAAAAAGTTCCTCCGTTGTAAGCACCACAATAAAACTGCTGATCAAGCATCAGCTACTGAGATAGAGAGTCAAATAGAGAGTGAAGTGATACCTATCACTCGTATCGGATATCTACCAGTCATACCAAGTGCTCCGTCAAATCCGGCAGTTGTTGAAGAGGCACTAAACGTTATGCATCGTACAGCTCACGCACTGAAGTTACCTCATACTGTAATAACGTGTGACCTAGCTATCTACGAGATCATTATCACATTAAAAAAGAAACAGCCTGAAGCATTCAGTGACGTTATTCCAAGAATGGGTGGATTGCATCTGTGTATGAACTTCCTTGGTGTGATTGGGTACCTCATGAAAGGCTCGGGGCTTGAGGAAATCTTTAGCAAGGCTGGCATTTTACTCCCTGGAACTGGGAAAAAAGCTATGACTGGAAAACCCTATTACAGGTGTATGCAGGCTCACATCATCGTAGTAGAGGCCTTGTACAGAGTATATTGGAATGCTCTTGAACAGTATTACATTGAATCAGACGAAGAAACAAGTACTTTTGAGGAGCTGTCAGATTTGATGTCTGCGTTCATGAATTGCGGAGGCTCATTCGACAACCTAGAAAACACTTGGAATCTATTAAGCCTTTGATGAACCAGTTCAACAAGTCACGAGACAAAAACCTTACAACGAAGCTGTGGATGGAGTAGGCTATGTGAATCTTGTGCTGACTCTTCTCCAGTTCCTGATGGCAGAGCGTGGGGGAGACTGGGAAGGTCATATTATGGGTGCAACCCTCATGTTGCCGAATGTGACAGCCGCAGGGCCTTATAAGTATACTGCATGTCTACTCCAGTATTTGAGTGACATGAAAACCTTGCCACCTAGCTTGCATGATATCTTTGTCAAAGGACTATTCAACGTGAAGCGGAAAAATTGCAAGATGAATTGTGTTCCCCTGGCTCATGCATTGGAATACACACTCAACCTAGAATCATAACAAAAGGAACGACTAAAAGGACTCACACTGAACTCAATGGGAGTTGCCAAGTGGACTACCACCATAACATTCTGTTCTGAAGTTTCCTCTGCCCTTTATCGACTTACCGGACTTGAGAGCATGAGTGAATTTGACGGTGAAGGAAGCAAAAAAAGAATATGTGAGAAGCGCCAAGAAAACCTTGTCAGTAGTGTGGTCTCTGTTGTCGAAGACCATATTGATCCGTTTACATGTGATGAGGAATCATTGGTGAATATCATTTCAAATCAAGTCGCTGATGAGGCAGTGGCAAAGAGCCTCCTGGGTGCACGTGCTAGTGGTTTAAAAGCATTGGAAGCATACTTCGATGGAAAACCCAACCCCTTTTCCAAGGTTAAAGTAAAGACTATGGATTGCGAAACAAAACAGGCCAAACGCTCGACAACCAAGACCGGTAGCAGCGTTCATGCTGAATTGGAAGCTGTTAAAAGGATTTTGGTTACTGTTGTCACTAGTCAAGAATCTACGCTTGAGATGCTAAGTAAGATCATGCCGCATGAACTTTTGCCCTACGCCCCAGCAATATTTGAAGCAGGAGCTGGTGAACGTATTAAACTTCCATCGGGTACGAAGTCAAGTTTTCTCGAGTTCATTCGTACCTCTGCAAGTTTAGAAAGTTGGCCTAGTGAAGTACCGATTAACACGGTCACGGGAACTGGTGTGGTGGTAGATTTCATGCCGTTAATCCGGTCGCAAGTGCCAGACAAAACCGAAACCGTTGAGGCATTTTCGAAACGAATCCTTGCAAGGCTATTAAATCGACTCCCAAAATCTACAACCGAGCTGCATATTGTAGCTGATCGGTATGACGGAGTGTTTGGCCTTGCAAACATGTCCGGGCATCCTATTGTTCTAAAAGACAGTAGTGGATGTCATGAGCGGAGAGGAAATACAGTGACGAAGAGTTTTATCGTTACGAAGAGCATGGTGCTAGAAAACTGGGATATCTTGCTTATGCAGTCAGAGAGTAAGGCAAGACTTATCGAATTTATTTTTGAATTGTGGAGCCATGTCTTTCTTTCTGAAATAAGATTTACCATTTACCTCTCTGGCGGATTCAGTGACAGCATGAAGGTCCTAAAACTGGTCCCATCCAAAACGACATTAGATCTGAACCCGGACTACGAAGCTACCTTGTGCAGCACACATGAAGAAGCCGACACGCGTGTGGCTCTCCATGTTGCCGAATGCTACAGAAATGTATGTTCCCAAGTAATTGTTGAAGCGAATGATACAGACATTGTGGTCATTCTATTACAGAACTATCGCGAAATATTCCTCTGCAGGTGTGACCCGGGCTATAAACCCGAGCTCTACGTTCAGTTCCGTGACAAAGTCTTTCCGATCCATACAATTGTGAACAGAACATCGTGGGCTGTTTTAGAGTCAATAGGACTGCTACATTGCATTAGTGGATGTGATACGGTCAGTTTTTTCTTCTCGAAGGGCAAAAAAACATTTGCTACATCTGCTGTTAAATCACAGCTCATTCAAGAAATTGCTGATCTTACACTGAAAGTGAGGAGTGATATCCGAAACATCATTATGTACGAGCCCGAAATCTTGCGTATCTGTACGAAATTGGCTGTATCGGTATATAGCAAAAAACAGTCTGAATTCGATTCTCTCAATGACCTCCGAATTCATTTATTTCCCAGAAAAAAAGAACTTGAACAGCTTGCCCCCAACAGATGGTTCTTTCGTATATAACGTCAAGAGAGCTATACTTCAGTGGAGCATTTTTCTTCAGGCTGTGATTCCTAAGCCCTATGTCTTCAACCCACTTGAGTTTGGCTGGACCCATCACGACATTTTAGGAGTCAGTCCAGTGACTTCAGCGCTGACCCCCTGGCCTCTAACTATCAACAAGGCTTCGACCTTTTGTTACTGTAAAACTGTGTGCGGTAAAAAGTGCCCTTGTTTGGGGATAAATCCATGCGACATTCTTTGTGCATGTGGTGGGCGATGTGGTGCCGACAGCGACGATTCAGACGAGGGTTAGCGGGATTTTTTCGTACGTTGGGGGAAAATCGTTGGGATGCGCGGGAACTGTATTTTGACAGGCTTTACTTGTATTTTTACTCAATTAATTTCAACCCAAGTATTTTTATATAGATGTACAGTACATCAAGAAAATCAGAGCTTATATCAAATTAAATAGTATATAGCAACTAAAGTTGAAACACGATGATGTAGTCAATACTACCGTTAGACTCGTTGTCAAAATTTATCATATAAACATGTCTCGCTGTACCATTTAAAAAAAAAAAGGCCTAAAAATAAGTAATGAGCCGATAACCAACCAACTTAATCTTTGGTTGAAAATTAACATTGATATTTGTAATCTCCGCTAAAGTCTAGCTTAGAATATTGTTTCATATGACTATTTGGCAAAGATACATTTTCGCATGCATTTTTTTATTACACTTAAAAAAAAAGTCTGTTCAGCTTCAACAAACAGCTGGAGCTTGGAAATGTTCGACAATGTGAAGTTCAATATCCAAGTTAAATTCTGGTAAAAGATGAAAAATCCTATAAATATATTAAGTTACGAGATACGTGCTTTACCTTGAAATAAACATTTGAATTTTGAGATTTTCAGGGAAAATTATTAAATATTAGCCTATAGCTCCGGGACTATACAAGGTATCGAAAAAAAACAAACATTTTCTAAGAGACGACCATATTAGGAATAATATGAGATGCCATGCAACTAGATTGGAGTGGTACAACCTTAAAAAAAATAAACAGTATGTACACATTTTATAGGACAAAAAAGTTTTTTGGATTTTAGAAGGTCAAGCCGTCACCTCCAGCTTTGCCACCACCCATATTAAGATTCAACGTGGTCGATATAGTCGGAAACTATTGTCAAACGGACTGTGTCTTTTTGATCACCTAGTTGTCACATTATAGAGGTCTGGCGCCCAAGCTATACGCAGTATATCTGAAATAGCTAACTTTCAATGCAACAGACCTGGAACCAAAAACCACAATTTCCTATGGAAATTATTTCCTTCTGTCGATATTTAAGAGTAACTGTAACAAGGCAGTACCCCAGGGGAAGGAGGGGGGGGGGGGGGGTTCTAGGTTAAAAACGGTCCCCCCCCGCCCACAAATTTTTTGTCGAATCGTAAAAACTTAGCAAAAATGCATATAAACAAATGCACTTGAACGATAATAAGATTAAGCGTCCATAGAGTTTTCAGTTGTTAACAAAAATGCCATTCTCAACAAAACTGCGTTCCACAAGAATATTATCATGATAAATTTGTCATTATTTGCGTTTCAAAATACAGGAGAATACGAAAAAATTGTTTTTGTCAAGCATGGTTCTAATACGTGGGCCCTCCCAAATATGAAGGAGGTGTTTTTAGATGTTTTCCAGAGGAGCTGTCTAAGAATAATTTTGGGTACCCGTTCACACAGTAAGCTGTATGAAAAATGTGGTTCTATCCCACTGTCTAGGGCTATAATGAGTGAGAGTTTGAAATGGCTGGGACACATTCTGTGGATGGTAAATTGCCAAAGATCATCCTTTTCGACCAACTTTATAGGGCCAGACGAAAAGTAGGTGGCCCCCAAATGGGGATGGGAGGAGGCTTCAAGGAAGGATTTTCAGAAAACCGAAACTTCTTGGGAGAGTGTAAAAAGGGTAGCTTCAAAAAGATTGGTCTGTAGAATCATAAACGGTTGTGCTGGCCTCAGGCTCCTTGACTCTGGAAGGAGTTGCTAGTAGTAGTACTATTAGAACTGTAAGTACCAAGAGCTGAAAAACTACTGATCCTTGCTTATTATGAATACAAAAAAAAAGTTGAATTTGTAGTTTTCAGTGACTTTAGTATGAAGGTAATAACGAATAATTTATCATAAATCATCATGATAATTCGGTTCTGGAACGAGTCCTTTATGTTCATAGCCAAGCAGTCCAAAGTGGACGAAAAATATTTATTTCATTTATTTGAAAATCCAAAGTTTTCTAAAAAAAATTCTTTTTAGAAATTTTTTGTGCATTCAGGTTTTTTCTCATACAAGGTTTACAGAAGACGATGAATTTTACGTTAATTTTCAATTCTTGCAAAAATGTTGAATTCTCTAAAAATTTTCATTCCTCCCATTCTATGGGATTTAGCATGCTATTAAGCGACACAGTATGCTTCCAAGATCTTTGCGAAGAGGGAATATTCAGGAATATATATGAAAAAAAAATGATTAACCTTCAATATTCAATATTAAAACACAAAGGGCCTAGATGGCGGTAAATTTTACGCTAATTTTAAACTACTTTTCAATTATTGCAAAAACATTTTATGGCATTTAATATGCAATCAACAGACACAATAAATTTCTAAGGTCTTTAAGAAAAGGGAATTTTCCAAAATATTTATGTAAAAATGCTTGCACCCTAAACGGTCAATATTGAAAATGGTTTTCACGTTAGTTTTCTGATTTTTGTCCTTTTTGGTTTTTGATCATTATGATAACTAAATATAAAATGCCTGAAAATAAGATAAATGCTGCACTTAAATAAAATGAATAGTCGTAAGATCCACTAATTTCGTAAATGAATCCCGTTAAAGGGGATCCAAACATGGTGGCACATCCACGGAATATAAAAATTACACCACAGGATTTGGTCAATTTTTCGATTCCAAGCAATTCCTGTAGGTTGATCGATAAGAGGTCAATGCCTGAAAAAAAAGAAGAACAAATCACATACAAAAAGAAACAAAGGTATCGTATTATCAACCAGTTCGTGGTAATGAACTGGTTCATTACGTGTTCTAAGACGTTTTCCAGGGTAATTGGACAGCTGATGGCAGATCAAATGAGAGGAGCCGTAGTCACCCAAAGGGTGCACGCCCATCCAATGACCGACCAAAATATTGCCATGCCCACCGATGGCACTTGCACCCCACATTGGGAATCACGGCTCTAGTGGGATTCATCCTTAAGATATTTGAAAATCCCCTCCTAGTACAATGATATTCTATGATAAGAAAATTTTCTACGTAGTTTTCATTAAAATTCCAATCAAATGAAAAATAGTATTCCAATCAAATCAAATGAATAATCCATATAACGGGGGATAGAGCACAACCCTGCTTAACTCCTGATTTAATACAAAACCAGCTACTAACCTCATTTCCTACCTTAACTGCAGCAGTGTTATTCCTGTACATAGCAATAATCACTTTAATGTATTTGTCTGGTATACCATACAAGGACAAAACCTTTGCTAAGGCTCTTCTATCAACAGAATTGAACGCCTGCTCATAATCTATAGAACTGAGGACCAAAGGTGTTTGACAACTCAGGCACTTCTCAATTATTAACCTAAGAACAAAAATTTAGTCGACGCATCCCCTAACTTTTCTAAAACCCCACTGTTCTTCTCTTAAAACTTTGTCTATGGCATCTCTCAGTCTAAAAAGTATCATATTAT
Source organism: Artemia sp. Qi Xiang Cuo (assembly GCF_049724085.1). Lineage (NCBI taxonomy): Eukaryota > Metazoa > Arthropoda > Branchiopoda > Anostraca > Artemiidae > Artemia > Artemia sp. Qi Xiang Cuo. The sequence continues at coordinate 104,309,785 of NC_142794.1, read as the reverse complement.
TAAGTAATTTGCTACCTAGAGAGACCAGACTTATGCCTCAATAATTACCACACTCACTTTTAACACCTTTCTTATTATTATTATTCATTTCCAACCCACACTGTACAGAGGTACAATACGTGGAGTATCACGAGGAAAAACACATAAAATGCAACACAAATCAATATAGAAATCAAAGATTACCAGTGACAGAGTAACACATAAAAATATAAAAGAAACTAAAACAAAAAAGAAATAACATGATAGGAGGGGGGAAAGAGGGAGAGAGAAAAAAATCACAGCTTGCAGAATCTAATAAGCAATAATAAGCAGAAATATGAACACATGCTGTCATTATTTATTATCATTATTTGATTTTTACTCACTCTTTACAATAATAAACAATGACCAAACAGGAGTGACCAAACAGAGAAAAACAAATAAACAAATAAAAAACAAATAAACAAATAAAAAAAAACTTACGACTGAAAAAATCTGATAAGGTGATGGTACGGAGAAAAAAGGATACAAACAGTATTTGAAAGTTTTCTGTGTAGTGCTTCCAGTTTTTCAGTAATATTAGGAACAAGAAATTAATAATTACCCGGTTTTTGGTCCAAGGTGGAAGAAACAACAAAAATTTACAAAATCTAAGATAATTAATCCGGATTCTTTTTAACTCATTTTTCTTATGGAGGAGAAAAATTCCAGAAGCAAAAAGAATTGATTGGTCACAAAAAGTTGAGAAGAGCTTGGTCAACGCGAATTTCTTATATTTACCTCTATTGGCAACAATCTTAGCATATCCTAATTTAATTTTCATAATAATATCTGAGACTGTGCGCTGGCGCAAGCTCGGAAGACTATTAGTAATAGAAATACCGAGCCATTGAAGAGAATCCACGAGAGGGATAGTAAAGCCACTACAACGAATGGAAGTGCTAGAAGTGTTATTAAAAGAAAGAAATTTACATTTATCTACATTAAGAGAAAGCCTATGTCTGAAAAAGAAGTGGCAACACTTCTAGCAAAGAAGTGGCAACGCAGTTTTGTTTCAGAGTTCAGTGAGGTAACACCAAAAATTGAATTGGATATTATTCCTGTCTGGATTTATTTTGGTGAGGTCATAATTTTTTCCAAGTGAGTGGTTGACCTGAGTTAACTTTAAGAGGATTATAAAATGGAATCTACTTTACTTTTAGTTTGACCTATATTTAGATATTTATTAATTCAGTATTTGTTTCTTGAATTGAAATTGACTTTTAATTTGTGTGGTGATTGCGATAGCCATGAAAAGCTCTGACGAAACGCCTGAATATGTATATTCTCCGGTTCTTAATTTTATTCAAAGCAATTTGCTAAGTGGAATTGAGGAGGATATTATCAAAAGACATGGTATGGAGTTTTTGAGGTGAATATAGTAAAAAAAACTAAAAGTTTCCCCTTATGTACTGGGATTGCCCAGTACGTAAGGGGAACAATGCACTATCTAATCATTTTAGTGAAATTATTTCTCTGTTAAGATTTCTTGACAGTAGCGACACTTTTGTACCTATGTTTGTGATAAAGTGACCTACAGGTGTCACGTCTCCCTGCAAATGCTTATATTTCTTTACTCTCTAAGTTTAATGAGCTACAACAAGTGGTTGTTGAAATGTCAGGGAAACTTGACAATTATCAGTTGAATTTTCCTCAACTTCCCAAACCTACCCCAGCAATTGACACTCATACGACAGTTATTGTCTCTAAAGTGCCTACAGGTCTGTCTGTTCCGATTAAACGCAAATCTGTTCTCGATCAAATAGCTGGGCATGAATTAGTTTGTAGTGTGAAACCTGTTAAAGACAGATGGTATGTCAATATCGATAAATCTGCAACTGAAGATTTTTGTCTGCAACTGAACTTTATTACCGGAGCAACAGATAAAGTACGATCCAAGCACTTTTTTGGGATTCTCAGAGGTTTCCCAGTTGATGTCGACCTTTCAGTTATTAATAGACTGCAAGGTATAATAAGTACAAATAGACTGGGACAGACTATGTCAGTCAAGCTTGAAATTGAAGACTCCTTAACTCAGTCTGCTTGTTTCAAAGAAGGAATTAAAGTTGGATATGAATTTTTACCAACTCACTAATTTAAGGAAATATCTAAATGCTGCTTCAAATGCCAATCATACGATCACTTTCAAAGTGCTTGCACCAGCATTGTTCCGAAATGTGCCAGATGTGCTGGGCCACATCTTTCTACTAAAGTCAGTTCTTGTTGTGCTGCTCCCAAGTCTGCTAACTGTGGTAAAAATCATGCTTCTTATAGCCTGTCCTGCCCTGTATCTAAGGAACTGATGTCGCGCTCCCACTTTTTGCAATGACTTTGGAGTTTTCATTAATATCGTTTAATATTAATGGTACAAAGGATAAGAACTTCGTTATTGATGAGCTCTACAATGATTTTGATTTGGTCTGTTTACAGGAGCATCTTCTTACAGACTTTAGCATTAACGTTTTACGTCAGAGCCTTTATCATGATATGTTTTTCCTACTGCAAGAACCACAAGAGGCCTCCCATCCGGCAGGCTAGCTTATGTTTTTAAGCACAATCCTAATTTGGTTTCGCCGGTGATTTTTTATTCAGATGGTTTTTTTTTTTGGCTGTTCGTATGGGCACTATAGTTTTCATTAATTCTTATCTGCCTTGTGATGACAGTTCTTCCAGATCGATGGCTAGATATGCTAAAGCTTGTAAAACGTTGAAGTTTTCAGTGGACAAAATTCTTTCAATTTCTCTAGATTATATGATCATTGGTAACTTCAATACGGATATCCATCAGTGAGAAGGGATTTGTTGTTAGATTGCCTTCCATCTTATCATATTATACCCAAAACTCATCTGTATTCTTACATTAACCGTTCCGGCAGTAAGAACAATGTTGATCAAATTATTTGGTCACCTAGTATTACTACATCAATAGTTTTTGTACACGCTGAAGAACAAGACTTAGACCATCTCCCTATCTCACTTACTCTTGCGCTGAATTTAAACCCTGCAAGAATTTGTATAAAGTACCCTGGTCTTCAAAATTGTTTGAAAAAAGTAATTGGAAGAAAGCTGATGTTCCTCTCTATGCGTTTACACTAACAAGTCTGCTGTCTGCTATACGAGATCCCTATCATACGCTTCAGACCTCTATACAAGTGAATTGCGAAAAGGACCTGGATTGCTATTATAATCGAATAATTAAATGTCTAAAAGATGCCGAGGCAGTTGAAGTGCCACTGTAGCGTGTTAGATGTGGTACGCAAGAACCTATTTGGTCTTTAGATCCTAATTTAAAAACTTTGAAAAATAAAGCTAAGTTTTGGTTAAAAGTTTGGAATAATGTGATAGACCGCCTTATGGAATTGTGTCTGACCTTAAGCGTAAGACGCGCAGTGAATATAAAAAATATCTTAAGTCAATGCGTTATCGTAGTATGGATTTTCCGGTGTCAAAGAGGGAATGGCGGAAAGTTATTAATTCTGAGTCGATTAGAAGTGATGTGCCAAGTAGTGATTGTCTTCCTGTGTCAGCTTGGCATGGCCATTACTCGTCTATTTTTTCTAATGTTAATTACCGTGAGCATTCTCTGTATACTTCTTCTCTTTCTGCTATTTTTAGTACCCCTCTATCTCAGCGTCTTTGCGTTCCCATTTCTCTTTCATCCGCAGTTGAACCAATTAAGAAATTTAAATCAGATAATGTTGATAATGATAGTATATCTAGATTTCACCTTTCATTAGATTGCTCCCCACTTATTGACCATATACACCTACTCCCCCAGATGTGTATTTGTTCTTCTAGTGTACCGGAGAGTTTTTTGTGTGGTACTGTCTCTCCAATCTTAAAAAAAGGAAATTCTCCTTTAATTTGCTCTTCTTACCGACCTATTACTGTCTCTTGCAGTTTTAGTAAAGTTCTTGAGCAAGTATTACTTTGTGACTAATAATATGCTTGAGAAAGATAAGTTTTTTTAACTGAAAGTAAGAAGCGACAATAAAACAAACAAAATTATTCCGTATATGAAAGGAGGTGTCCTCTTCTCGACGCCCCGCTCTTTACGTTAAAGTTTTTATTTTTTTATAAAGCAGAGTTGTGAACAAGTCGAACTTTAGCGTCAAGAGCGGGGTGTTGAGGAGGGGACATCCCCTTTCATACATGGAATAATTTCTGTTAGTTTTAAGTTTTAATGTCGCTCCTTACTTTAAGTTAAAAAAAAACTTTCTTTTTTTTTATTCAAAATAAAAATAGGCAGCTTGTCTTGGCATCGTCCAGCCAACTCCAACTGAGGAAGGAACGTGAAAAAACAAGCTTACCTGAGACAAGGCCATAAAGGACAGATAAAACAGCCATCCATACTACGTTATAACATAAAGGAAACAAGCCAATGAATAACGAGCTCAAAAAAATGCATGCAGTTTCCACTAATAGAGCATATCTGCCTTTGCGAATGTCTCCTACAAATCCAGACAGTATACACCTCAGTATTTTTGCGAGGCCAATGGCAGATAAAAGGTAACGACCATATGTAGAATCAATACCCTGAAAGTTGATTAGTGAAATTAAATGATTCTTCCTATCTCGCATATTTCATATGAGTTATTTGTTTTTTTTTACGTATTTTTTTATTTTATTAATAATATAAAAGTCATGATTATTAACAGTTATTTCGACTTTTTTATTATATATTTCAACTATTCTTCTTTATTAGAACTTGTTTGTTCTCAAACTTTCATTTACAGTCGCTTTTCTTGTAAAAGATAAGTCGTTAAATGTAATTATTATTATAAAAAATAAATAAATTAAAATCAGTAACCAAGAGAATGTTAATGTAGGGTCCACAGTTTTTGTCTTGACGTTTCGGTGCATTTTTGTGCCAGGGTGGTTAACCTGGTAAATAGTTTGTGAAATAGAAACAAAGCGATGAGTTTTTTGACTCGTCTGATTTTCTAAGAAAAATTCAGAATGAGAGATGAGATATTTATTTCGAGAAATTACTATCACAAGCCCTGAAGGGCCGATTTCGAATTTCGAAGTCCATAAAAAACAAACAAGCAAGAAAATCATAACAAAAGAACAACAACTAAAAATTGGCAACCAATGCAAAAAAAATAAAAATAAGTAAATAATTAAATATTGGAATGCTATATGATTCCTTTGTCACTTATATTAAAAACTGCAAAATGGCAACTTGTTAAAAAGATAAAAACTGAAAAAATAAATAATATACACAATAACAAATGTTTAAAAAACAACATAAAAAGGGGATAGGGAACAAAAAAAAGAGTATAAAGAAAAACTAGCTGTTTCTTTTATTATATAGGAGAAAAGACAAAGTTTATGTAAAAATTAACCACTATTTGTTATATCCATACAAAAGGGATAAAAGATTTCTTATACCGCAAGGTAGTACAAAGAATGGGAGGTACGGTGGGGATAGGGTGGGACACAGTTCGTGGAGGACGATTTCTATCAGGTACATGGTATTCAGGGAAAAGGTTCGCAGTACGGGGGTTCAAAAGTGCCAACTTACCAAAACGGAGGCACAAGTTATTTCTTTGTTTCTCGAGGGTCTCTAGGTTTAAAATATTTAACAAATGCAAATATGGTATCTTGCCCTCTTTAAAAATAATTCTTAGAGCTCTCTTTTGAACATTTTCAATTTTTTGTGTTGCTTCATTTGAGAGGCCAGGGTGCCACACAGGACAGGCATACTCTAATATGGGACGCACAAAAGAAATGTATACTTGTAGTAAATGTGATTGGGGGCAACTGAATTTACTTAAAAGCTTAAGGAGGGAAAGCGAGGAGTTTGCTTGTCGTAGAATATTATTTATATGGGCATCCCATATCAAATTGGAAGAAATTTTAACACCAAGGAGTTTAAGAAATGTGACAGAGGTTTCAGGAGGAATAGGGACAAGAAAAAGGGGAGGGGATTTAAGGAAACTTACTGAGACTATTGCGGATTTAGAAGGGTTAACTGTCATGTCAAGGGAAGAGGCCTCACATGCAATATCTTGGAGTATGCCCATTGGGTTGCTAAAGATGTTTTTATGACATATCTCTAAAACTGTCAAGTCGTCGACAAATTTCCACCTATTGTCATAAAGGGTTGAAAGGCTGTTAATCATAAGAGAAAAAAGGAGAGGGTCTAGAATAGTCCCCTGAGGAATGCCATTAAATACGGGGAGATGATCTGAGAAACAATTTAGATATTTAACTGCTTGAGATCTATTAGAAAGAAAAGAGGCAACGAGCTTAACAAGGAAAGTTTCAATGTGGAATTCATTTATAAGTTTATCTATGAGTAAATTGTGGTTAATCAAATCAAATCTTTTTGAAGATCAATAGAAACTAGATTAACCCAAGTGTTAGGTTTTTCAAGTAATTTACCCATGGTATCAACAAGATGGATCAGGTAATGAAAAGTTGAGGTGGATTTGAGATTATCAAACTGTCTAAGATCAATGAGGGGGAGGACTTTCATCTTAAGCCAGTCTGCAAGAAAACTTTCATACAATTTTGAAAAAAATAGAGGTGAGGGTAATAGGACGAATGCCATCAAAGCCAGGCTTCCCATTTTTCATTTTGATTGGGGTAATAAAGCCCTGTTTCCAATTTTGAGGGAACTGTCCAGATTCGGTAATTTCATTAAAGAGGGTGGATAGGGGTTTTGAGAGATAATCACTGATATTCAATTTTTTAATTGTTGAAAGAACCCATAAGCAATTGGGGGAGAGATTGTTGGAACACAAGTCCTCAATCGACAAAGCTATGGAGCGTTGCCAAAGGCCTGAGACTTTTGATTCCGCCTTGGCTCAGCATGTGTATGACAACCTGCACCATTTCGTTTTTTTCGATAACACCTCCATTATTGCCCCTGTTGAAGGTCTCATCCAAGTTTTCAGGGAGGCAGTTGAGATAAACAGTACATTCACCGAAAGGTAGCTCTCAATAGAGACACGGGAGAAACCTATTTAAGCCCCATTTATAATGAACTAATTAATTCTGATCGTTTTTACTTAAATATTAAAAAAAATTACATTTTGCAATCTAACCTACTCTCTGATGATGTTTTACCCGGAAAGCGTTTATCCTTTAAAAATGCTATGCAAAAATAAAAAAATTGAAGTTCCATTCAGTACTGTATTTTGTAATTAAATGACAATCACAAAAGGCCATGGAGCGTGTCTTCACATTCTAGTTGCGCTTTGTTTTAAATGGTTTGAATCTCTTTTGATCGTCTCAATGGATTTGTAGTGTCAATCTTTATTGTATTATACTTATCTGAGGACTGCAAGTGGAGGTCTTGGCCAAAATATTTCCATTTTAGTTCATATGTTTCACTGGTTTGTATAATCCTCGTTTTTCTTTTTTTTTATTATTGTTTCGTTTTGATATATATATATATATATATATATATATATATATATATATATATATATATATATATATATATATATATATATATATATATATATATATATATATATATATATATATATATATATATATATATATATATATATATATATATATATATATATATATATATATATATATATATGTAAAAGAAAAGGAGGGTAGCTGCAACCAAACCTAACCAACTGAATAACCTACTATAACTCGGAGGGTCCGTGGTCCCGTATCCAACGTAAGCGAAGCTCCGGAAAAAACACGATATAACCTAAAAATAATTAGAGACATATTAACAAAATAGTATAAATAAATGAATAAAGCAAAAAGCAAAGCAACTATGAAGAAAAGAAAACATCGATCGGGCGGAAACAACCAGCGGAATATTAATCTCTACAGAGGACCTAGTATCATAATCATAGACGGAAGATCTCAGGGCTGCTAAGCTATCAAAACACGGGATGTTTACATCCTTTTGAATCCTAAAAATGAATAGAAGTTTATACAACTCCCGTAATCCAGAAGCTGGCAGTATCTTTACCCGCTCATACTTGTTTGTACCGAATCCTGGGGTTGTATGCCATCTAACAGCCAGACAGCGTTGTTTTGTATAACTCGCACTGGCTGAAAAATAGAAGGAAATGTTTCAAGCCAAACGCTTCAACAATACAATATATATGGATGAATAAGGGAAAAATAAAGCAGGCATATAACAAAAGAAGGGAAAAAAATGCTTAAATTTTTCATTATACCCAGGTTGCGAAACACAGTTTTTCAAACATACTGTACTTGGTGCTTGAATAATAAAACTTCATCAATTTAAACCCCCAGGTACTTAGAAGAACACACCCGCTTTAAAGTTCCATACTGTGTTACAATATCCTGAATCGATGGATAAAAATCTGGTAAACGGGAGAAAAAACGACAAAATTGGTCTTACCCAGATTAATCTTTAGTCCATTTACCCTCAACCAGGAATTTAACCTTTCAACAGTATCTTTCATCGATGTCTGAAGTAATTCTTCCGCCATCTCGGTACTAATAGCAACTGTATTATCAAAAAATAATGATACCGTCTCATTCTGTGGATTTTAGCCATATCCCTAACATTAAAACAAAAACTTGGGATATAATTAGGCATATCATTTATGAACAATAGAAAAAGAATCGGAACAAGAACTGATTCTTGCGGGAAACCATAAACCACTGGTCGGGGTCCTGATTGTATACAAGTCATCTCTACAAACTGGTACCGGTTACTAAGGAAACTCCGTATAAGGTCAAGAGCTTTACCTTGGATCCCAAAGACCTCGCATTTTTCCAGGAGTAGGCCATTGTCAACTGTATCAAAACCCTTCTGTAGGTGTAGAAACACTGGACCAAACTTAAATCCTTCATCTAAATCTGTGTCAATTATATCAGTCAAAAATATCAATGCATCCTCTGTCTTCCTATCTTTTCTGAAACCGAACTGATTATTATTCAACAAATCAGATTTCTCTAAAAAATGGGTCAACCGATTACTTAAACATTTTTCAATAATACGAGAAATAACTTGCAAGACTGATATTGGGCGATAATTTCCCAAATTATTTCTATCACCACCTGTATGCTGAAGAACAGCTGAATAATAAACATCCTAAAAATTTCCACATGACAAAATAATATATCATTAACAGAGACGGGGAATGCGAAATCTTACGAAAAATCTGGTTTAAAGTACTCATTTTAAAATTTAAAATGAAGAATTCTTTATTTTTTATTAATATTATAATAATTGCAGATTAATTAGGAATGTCCCTGATTGACCTGTCGGCCCATCTAAGGTTTTTTCTTTTGCAGGGAATTGTTTGGCCACTCTATGCAGCTCTCTTGGATTTTCCCTTTTGAACGACACAAAATTGCTTTTGTTGGCTGTAAGCAACTTTTTAGGTTATCTTGGATATGGTGTAGCTTTGGTGTATGTAATTGATGCAGCTGTTTCCAAGGTAAGGATTTTTTGTTCTTATTTTGTAAACCTTTACATTCTTCCTATTATGATTCATATCAATTCACATTTATTCATAATTCAAGTGAATTTAAATTGATTTCAATGAATTCATAATTGATTGAAGTCAATTTAAACTAAGATAATTATTTAAATTAGTTTCAATTGTGTATCTCAATTTAATTAAGTAGTTTGCATGCCAGTGTTGCGACCTGTAGCTACTGTAGCACTACTACAGTCGATTTCTATACTGAAACAACCAAAATCGCTATGTAGCACGCAAATTTAGGCAATTGTAGCACTTTAGGAACTGAACAAGGCTGCAACCCTGTTACATACTACCAAATGATAAAAATCTAAGGGCTCACATTGGTGATAGTTTTTTGAATAATGTACGGAAATCCAGTCCCCTTCTCATGGGAAATTCCCTTCCCCCAAGATAAATTATCTCCATGGAAAGATTCTCCCACCTAACTTAAATTAGTGAGATTTGAAGAACTGATTTTCGAAGACATAGCAGCAAAACGGCCAAAGAGGTCGAGAATTTTTATGAAAACGAAAGTCACAAGTTGAGCAATACTCGAATCACTGAAATGAATGAAAGAAAAGATCTTTAAAGGATAAGCGTAATAATGTATGTTCTTTTCAAGTTTTAATGTTATTCCTTACTTTCAGTTGGAAAAAACTTACCAAAATCAGTACCCAATACTATACATAAACAGTGGGCAACGTTTATAACTTGCAGCCCTTCCCCTGGGGACTGTGGGGGATTAAATCTTCCTCAAAGACATAGTTATTAAATGTTTCGACTATGACTAGACTTACTTGACTTTTATCCCATCTGGCCTTTGTGGCTGTATTGGGGCTTCTTCTCTTCTCACTAGTCGTTGAATATGGCGACGGTATTCAGTTCTATCTGGTGCAAGACGCAGGAGTTGGGTGAGGTTTTGGCCATTGAAGTTGTCGTACCATCTCTTGCGAGGTCAACCTCGAGGTTGTGTGCCATGTACCCGTCCTTTAAACGTGATTTCGGGCAGTTGATTTGATGAAATTCGTTGAATATGACCAAGCTAGTGGAGTTGCTGACTTCTAATTTGGTCCATGATAGTGCATGAGCAGTGTAGGAGTTTACGGAGGTCCTCATTGGATGCTCAGTCAATGTAGGTGATCCCTGCTATGCAACGGATTCAAATGCGTTTCAATGTTGTTTCAAATGCGAAGATTTGCCTTTCGTCATCAGTTTGACTTGACCATGTTTCATTTGCATACATAACAATATGGATTATGAGAGAGTTAAAGAGCCGAACCTCTAATGATTTTGATAGTAATTTTCTTTTCAAAATTGATGATAGGCTCTTGAAGCTTCTGATTGCAAGGCCCTGTCAACACCTAATCGATTTTGAGCAATCGTTGTTAGAAGTTAAAAGAATGCCGAGGTAGACAAAAGATTCTTCATTTTCAATTTACTCTCCTTTTATGGTTAGCTGTATGGCTCTGGGTACAGCAGAGTCTTTGGGTATCCGCATGACTTTAGTTTTTGTTTTGTTGACAACCGTCCCAAGGGTTTCGGTTGCTGACGCTATCTTGTTTGTGTCTGATTGGAGGAGATGTTCATGACTGTTAATTTTAACGATGTCGTCTGCGTACGCTAATTTGTCGACAAGTCTCCCTCCAATGGATGCACCGTCTGTAGTTTTAGCAAGTGATAAAGCTGCATTTAGAAACAGATTAAATAGATGAGGGGATAGGAGGCAAGCCTGAAGAACATCTGCTGACGTCTGGAACTCTTGTGTCAATCCCTTGGGTGTCTGAACCTGGCTACAGAAGTTCAGATACATATCTTTGATCAACTTTACCATGTTTTTGGGGACTTCATAATGCAGAAGTATGTGCCAAAGCCCGTTGCGCCATATTAAATCGAAGGCCTGTTTAAAGTCAATACAAAATAAGAGCAATTCTTTCGCAATTTCTATGTTTTTCCCCATCAGTTGCTGGGTAAAAAATATATGATCTATTGTAGATTGATCTCTTCGGAGGCCGGCGTGATATTTCTCTAGAGTGAGGTCCGTCAGGGATTTTATTCGGCCAAGTAGAGTTTTTGTGAGGATCTTTGCCGGTTGGCTTGTCATGCTAATTGGTCTCTAGTGATTACAATCCCTTTTCATCCTTTTTGTGAAGGGGACAATCATGACTTTCGCCCAAGATCTGGGGAAGTGGCCTGTTTCCTAGATGCCTACTGTGACTTTATGATAGATGTCTACCAGTTCTTCTGGGCCCGACTTAATTAGCTCTGACTGTATGGCATCTGGGCCGGGAGCTTTATTTGTTTTCAGGGATTTTTATAGCAGCAACTACCTCTTCTCGTAGTGGTGGTGGACCTGGATCCACTGGGTACTCCGGTAGTTGAAAAGACAGTAGGATAGATGGGTCACTGGTTATTGTTGGGTTCAGTTTCTGGCATAGGTGTTCCTTCCAGCGTCCCCGCCTTTACTCAGAATCAGTGATGAGTTGTCTATGTTTATCCAACAGGGTTGTTGCTGCCGCGGGTTTCTTTTTCGACAGGTCCCGTACTTTATTGTACATTTAGTGGCTGTAATTTTTTTTTTTTTTGAAGGCATCTGCATTCATGGCATTTGTCGTTGACGTATTGGCGCAGAGCCTGCCGTATTTTTTCTCTACTAGACGTTTTAACCTCTTGTATTCATCCTGGCTTTGTCGGTCTTGTTTGTTGGCGTGAATACATTTTTCAGCACAGATATCGATGATTTCGGGTGGAATCCATGGTTTATCAAAGCGGGACAGTACTCCTAAGATTTCATTAGCCGTTTCTCTGATGATTGAGGTGCTGTCATAAACCATACAGTCGACTTCCTCAGTGGTTGATATTCCGAGAGTTGGATGCTTGACAGCTTATTCGAGAGAGCAGTTTTATATTTGTTTCTTGTTTCGATGTTTTTAGGAGATCGACATGGTATTTTAGTTAGCTTTTCTTGGGTTGTTGGGGTTTTTGGAGGCACTTACGGAGTTCTGACATGACTAGAACATGGTCTGAGTCAAAATCACCACCGGCCAAAGATACTGTATTCAGCACTGACGATTTCCAATGCTTGCGGACCAGTATGAGGTCAATAATATTTGAGGTTTGGCCGTCTGGGGATCTCCATTTGACCTTTCTGAGTTTTCGATGTCAAAACATGGAGTTGGTAGTGATTAGCTCGTTATCACGACAGAAATCTATGTGCATTTCTCCCCTAAGGTTTTGTCTCCCATGTCCGAACTTGCCCATTACGTCTTTGAAACCTGCATTTGATTGTCCGACGATAGCGTTAAAGTCCCCAATGACGAACATAGCATCCTTCTTGGGCACCTGGTCTATGGTATGTTGGAGCTGGGCGTAGAAGTTTTCTTGGTCACTCCGGGAAGAGTCGGGGGCATAAACTTGGATGATGGAAATGTTAGCGATCGAACCTTTAAAACGAGCGGTAATGACCCGCTCTGAGAGTGGATTTAGGGCAAATAGAGATATTTTAGCACGTTTTGAGAGTAGAAAGCCAACACCTTGACGGTGAACACCGTCGCCTCGTCCTGGGGTGATGATGATGTTTCCGTTTATGGTTTTTATTCCATTTAGAGGAAGGTGGGTCTCTGATAATCCAATAATATCCCAACGGTAGCAGTCGATTTCATTTAAAATTAATTTCTTTTTTACTTGTTTAGCAAGTGTTCGTATGTTTAACTCTCCAAGTGAAAGTGATGTCTTTTGGGTAAATATTGGCGTCTTCTCTGACTAGTGAGTCGTCCCATCGGTTATATAATCGTCGGTGGCCCTTGACGCGGTAAATAAAACCTTATCATTATCATCATCATAGTTATTATCTTCAATAATATTACAATTTCTACTATTTATAACTCTAGATATCAGATCGTCGGTTGCCCCAGACATGGTGGTATAGCCTTTTAGTCCATTTTTTGCCATTTTAAATAGAAGAGACGGAGTTTTGTAGTATTTTTGTCAGGATAGCGGTATGCCAGTCCTCTATCCTTAGCAGAGGCCATTATCCATGGCTCTGGGTCATCTGGCCTCTAACTATTTATTTTATAAGTTATAATAGAGCTGAAATGTAAAAGTTATAATAGTGACAGCTATCAGGACTAGCCTTGAATTTTTCAGGGCTTTCCCGAATTTCCCCAAAACAAATTTGGGTTCTCCACTATCACTACAGAAATTAGCAATTTATATTTTGTCTTCGTTCATGTTATTATTACGATCGTTAATTTTCTGGGACATATTGGTTAACCCAATTTCCTTTTAGGACAGGGCAAATTCTCAAAAAATTCAAAGCTTGTCCTGGTGGTTGTCACTATTATAACTTTCATGCTTCAGATGTTTTAACTTATAAAATAAATAGCTGTTTCTTGGGCAATGGGACGTCCTAGAAGGGGTGCAAGGTGCTCCCCTAGATATGATAGAGACAACTATCAGGACTAGCCTAATATATTTTAGGGTTTTCCCGAATTTCCCCAAAAAGAACTTGAGGTTCTGGAGTATCACTCCAGAGATTAACAATTTATTTATTGCGTTCATTCATGTTATTACGATGGTTGATTTTTGGGACAAATGGTGAACCCAATTTCCTTTTGAGGAGACTACGAATTCTCGAACAATTCGGAGCTAATCCTGATGGTTGTCATTATTATAACTTTTTAGGTTCAGCTTTTTTAACTTTAAAAACAAATAAGTTGTTTCTATGACACTGGGACGTCCTAGTATGGGCGCAAGGTGTCCCCCTTGTTATAATAATGCAACTACGATAATCAGCCTGAATTTCTCGGGAATTTGAATTTCTCGGAAAAAAGTAAATTGGTTAAAAAAAATAGATGATATAATAAATATAATATAATAATATCTTAGTGATTTGGGTTCTCCAATATATTCAATATTTTGTTTTATAAAATAAATATCATATATAAAAAATATATGCAAATTAATCTAGCTACCCGTTTAAGATTCCCCCCCCCCCTCATATCCTACACATTGCGACATTCAAATCGGTTTAAATTTCAAACTTTCCTGCTTACCAATGCTGAGAGCCTGAATTTTGACAAAATTTCCGGACTCGAGGGTATCTCTGAAATTCATAAAACTAATATTATTGCTGTGACAGAGGCTCAGTCCCAGAACCCAAATTTCCTAAAAATCAGCAATTATACTCAGTTTATAAAACTTCGCCCTCCCGATCACCCTCTCGGGAAAAAAGGGGGTGCTGTATTATTTTTTTGTCCGAGATAACCTCTAACCTAAGCTCATTCCCACCCTCAACTTATCAGATTATGATGAAATTCTATGGCTTAGCCTTAGACCGAAAGTACTTCCCCGCCCTTTCAATTTAATTGTAACCGCCGTCTTTTTTCGTTCCCCTCACCAACGTATTGGCCAGAAATGAAAAGTTATACAACAAGTTATTATATGTGATGAATTTGTGTTGTCAAAGGATCCGAACTCTTGTTTTTGATTACTTGATGATAGAAATGACCTGAGGATAAACTCCCTCTACACGTCTCTCAATATTAATCAATTGGATAAAATATCTACAACAAAAGGTAACACCTCTTCTGGATGTTATTTGCTAAAACATGTGAAGTATTACAACTCCCCGCAAGCACTGCCACCACTAGGAGGCAGTTACCACTATTATCTTCTTTTTTCTCCCTCTTCAGCCATTGAACATTCCTTTACTACCTCCGTTCGGGTTTGCCGTCCCCTCAGTTTTTTTCTTTTAGATCAGACAAAATCTTGATTTTTCACAAAAAACTAATTGATTCCTACTCATTATGTTTCCCAGAAAAAAAAATCAGAAAATGCTCCAGTGATAAACCTTACATAAATAATCACAAAAAAATATTAATCCGCATGAAAATAGGCTTATTTAACAGGGATAATTTAGCTGAAGCAAATAAGTTAAGAAAGGAATTAAAAAGGCAAATTAGAAAAGCTGCCCGAGCCTATTATAAAAATGAAATTAAATACTTGTGCCATGATAAACCAAAGAACTGGTACTCTGCAATTAAAAAACTTACCGGCAAGAGTCAAGAACAACTAAATTTTAATATAAATGAATCTCCAAAGACCACAGCTAATGACCTCAATAAGTTTTTGGCTTCTATTGTCCGGAGGCTCCCACCACTATCTTACGCATTTCCAGATATTCCTGATCCTTTTTCACTCCCACATATTTCTCCACTTGATGTTGTAAAAAAAAATTGAAAAACTAAAACGATCAAGCATTTGCCCTTTAGATATTCCTGTTCCTCTGATTAAAGCTTTCAGTGATTATCTCTCAAAACCCCTATCCACCCTCTTTAATGAAATTACCGAATCTGGACAGTTCCCTCAAAATTGGAAACAGGGCTTTATTACCCCAATCAAAATGAAAAAAGGGAAGCCTGGCTTTGATGGCATTCGGCCTATTATCCTCACCTCTATTTTTTTCAAAATTGTATGAAAGTTTTCTCGCAGACTGGCTTAAGATGAAAGTCCTCCCCCTCATTGATCTTAGACAGTTTGGTAATCTCAAATCCACCTCAACTTTTCATTACCTGATCCATCTTGTTGATACCATGGGTAAATTACTTGAAAAACCTAACACTTGGGTTAATCTAATTTCTATTGATCTTCAAAAAGCTTTTGATTTGATTAACCACAATTTACTCATAGATAAACTTATAAATGAATTCCACATTGAAACTTTCCTTGTTGAGCTCGTTGCCTCTTTTCTCTCTAATAGATCTCAAGCAGTTAAATATCTCAATTGTTTCTCAGATCATCTCCCCGTATTTAATGGCATTCCCCAGGGGACTATTCTAGGCCCTCTCCTTTTTTCTCTTATGATTAACACCCTTTCAACCCTTTATGACAATAGGTGGAAATTTGTCGATGACTTGACAGTTTTAGAGATATGTCATAAAAACATTTTTAGCAACCCAATGGGCATACTCCAAGATATGGCATGTGAGGCCTTTTCCCTTGACATGACAGTTAACCCTTCTAAATCCGCAATAGTTTCAGTAAGTTTCCTTAAATCCCCTCCCCTTTTTCTTGTCCCTATTCCTCCTGAAACCTCTGTCACATTTCTTAAACTCCTTGGTATTAAAATTTCTTCCAATTTGATATGGGATGCCCATATAAATAATATTCTACGACAACGAACTCCTCGCTTTCCCTCCTTAAACTTTTAAGTAAATTCAGTTGCCCCCAATCACATTTACTACAAGTATACATTTCTTTTGTGCGTCCCATATTAGAGTATGCTTGTCCTGTGTGGCACCCTGGCCTCTCAAATGAAGCAACACAAAAAATTGAAAATGTTCAAAAGAGAGCTCTAAGAATTATTTAAGAGGGCAAGATACCATATTTGCATTTGTTAAATATTTCAAACCTAGAGACCCTCGAGAGACAAAGAAATAACTTGTGCCTCCGTTTTGGTAAGTTGGCACTTTTGAACCCCCGTACTGCGAACCTTTTCCCTGAATACCATGTACCTGATAGAAATCGTCCTCCACGAACTGTGTCCCAGCCTATCCCCACCTTACCTCCCATTCTTTGTACTACCTTGTGGTATAAGAAATCTTTTATCCCTTTTGTATTGATATAACAAATAGTGGTTAATTTTTATATAAACTTTGTCTTTTCTCCTATATAATAAAAGAAACAGCTAGTTTTTCTTTATACTCTTTTTTTGTTCCCTATCCCCTTTTTATGTTGTTTTTTAAACATTTGTTATTGTGTATATTATTTATTTTTTCAGTTTTTATCTTTTTAACAAGTTGCCATTTTGCAGTTTTTAATATAAGTGACAAAGGAATCATATAGCATTCCAATATTTAATTATTTACTTATTTTTATTTTTTGCATTGGTTGCAAATTTTTGTTGTTGTTCTTTTGTTATGATTTTCTTGCTTGTTTGTTTTTTTATGGACTTCGAAATTCGAAATCGGTCCTTCAGGGCTTGTGATAGTAATTTCTTGAAATAAATATCTCATCTCTCATTCTGAATTTTTCTTAGAAAATCAGACGAGTCAAAAAACTCATCGCTTTGTTTCTATTTCACAAACTATTTACCAGGTTAACCACCCTGGTACACAAATACACCGAAACGTCAAGACAAAAACTGTGGACCCTACATTAGCAATCTCTTGGTTACTGATTTTAATTTATTTTTTTTTTATAATAATAATTAAATTTAACGACTTATCTTTTACAAGAAAAGCGACTGTAAATGAAAGTTTTAGAACAAACAAGTTCTAATAAAGAAGAATAGTTGAAATATATAATAAAAAAGTCGAAATAACTGTTAATAATCATGACTTTTATATTATTAATGAAATAAAAAAATACGTAAAAAAAACAAATAACTCATGTGAAATATGCGAGATAGGAAGAATCATTTAATTTCACTAATCTACTTTCAGGGTATTGATTCTACATATGGTCGTTACCTTTTATCTGCCATTGGCCTCGCAAAAATACTGGGGTGTATACTGTCTGGATTTGTAGGAGACATTCGCAAAGGCAGATGTGCGCTATTAGTGGAAACTGCATGCATTTTTTTGAGCTCGTTATGCATTGGCTTGTTTCCTTTATGCTCTAACGTAGTATGGATGGCTGTTTTATCTGTCCTTTATGGCCTTGTCTCAGGTAAGCTTGTTTTTTCACGTTCCTTCCTCAGTTGGAGTTGGCTGGACGATGCCAAGACAAGCTGCCTATTTTTATTTTGAATAAAAAAAAAGTTTTTTTCACGTAAAGTAAGGAGCGACATTAAAACTTGAAACTAACAGAAATTATTCCGTGTATGAAAGGGGATGTCCCCTCCTCAACACCCCGCTCTTGACGCTAAAGTTTGACTCTTGTTCACAACTCTGCTTTATAAAAAAATAAAAAACTTTAATGTAAAGAGTGGGGCGTTGAGCAGGGGACAGCTCCTTTCATATACTGAATAATTTTGTTTGTTTTATTGCCGCTCCTTACTTTCAGTTAAAAAAAAACTTATCTCTCTCAAGCATATTATTAGTCACAAAAGGTAGTAATACATGCTCAAGAACTTTACTAAAAGTGCAAGAGACAGTAATAGGTTGGTAAGAAGAGCAAATTAAAGGAGAATTTCCTTTCTTTAAGATTGGAGAGACAGTACCACACAAAAAACTCTCCGGTACACCAGAAGAACAAATACACATCTGGGGGAGTAGGTGTATATGGTCAATAAGTGGGGAGTAATCTAATGAAAGGTGAAATCTAGATATACCATCATTATCAACAATATCTGATTTAAATTTCTTAATTGGTTCAACTGCGGATGAAAGAGAAATGGGAACGCAAAGACGCTGAGATAGAGGGGTACTAAAAATAGCAGAAAGAGAAGGAGTATACAGAGAATGCGCACGGTAATTAACATTAGAAAAAATAGACCAGTAATGGCCATGCCAAGCAGAAACAGGAAGACAATCACTACTTGGCACATCACTTCTAATCGACTCAGAATTAATAACTTTTCGCCATTCTCTGTTTGACACTGGAAATTCCATACCACGGTAATGCATTGACTTAAGATATTTTTTATATTCACTGCGTGTCTTACGCTTAAGGTCAGACACAATTCCACAAGGTGGTCTATCACATTCATTCCAAACTTTTAACCAAAACTTAGCTTTATTTTTCAAAGTTTTTAAATTAGGATCTAAAGACCAAATAGGTTTTTGCGTACCACATCTAACATGTTGCAGTGGCACTTCAACTGCCTCGGCATCTTTTAGACATTTAATTATTTGATTATAATAGCAATCCAGGTCCTTTTCACAATTCACTTGTATAGAGCACTGAAGCAGATGATAGGGATCTCGTATAGCAGACAGCAGACTTGTTAGTGTAAACGCATAGAGAGGAACATCAGCTTTCTTCCAATTACTTTTTTCAAACAATTTTGAAGACCAGGGTACTTTATACAAATTCTTGCAGGGTTTAAATTCAGCGCAAGAGTAAGTGAGATAGGGAGATGGTCTAAGTCTTGTTCTTCAGCGTGTACAAAAACTATTGATGTAGTAATACTAGGTGACCAAATAATGTGATCAATATTGTTCTTACTGCCGGAATGGTTAATGTAAGAATACAGATGAGTTTTGGGTATAACATGATAAGATGGAAGGCAATCTAACAACAAATCCCTTCTCACTGATGGATATCCGTATTGATGTCACCAATGATCATATAATCTAGAGAAATTGAAAGAATTTTGTCCACTGAAAACTTCAACGTTTTACAAGCTTTAGCATATCTAGCCATCGATCTGGAAGAACTGTCATCACGAGGCAGATAAGAATTAATGAAAACTATAGTCCCCATACGAACAGCCAAAAAACAAACTCATCTGAATAAAAAATCACCGGCGAAACCAAATTAGGATTGCGCTTAAAAACATAAGCTAGCCTGCCGGATGGGAGGCCTCTTGTGGTTCTCGCAGTAGTAAAAACACATCATGATGAAGGCTCTGACGCAAAACGTTAATGCTAAAGTCTGTAAGAAGATGCTCCTGTAAAAAGACAAAATCAAAATCATTGTAGAGCTCATCAATAACGAAGTCCTTATTCTTTGTACCATTAATATTAAACGACATTATTGAAAACTCCAAAGTCATTGCGAAAAGTGGGAGCGCGGCATTAGTTACTTATATACAGGGCACAGGACAGGCTATATGAAGCATGATTTTTACCACAGTTAGCAGACTTGGGAACAGCGCAACAAGAACTAACTTTAGTAGAAAGATGTGGCCCAGCACATCTGGCACATTTCGGGACAATGCTGGTGCAAGCACTTTGAAAGTGATCGTATGATCGGCATTTGAAGCAGCATTTAGATATTTCCTTAAATTAGTGAATTGGTAAAAATTCATATCCAACTTTAATTCCTTCTTTGAAAAAAGCAGACTGAGTGAAAGCAGACAGTTGCAGACAAAAATCTTCAGTTGCAGATTTATCGATATTGACATACCATCTGTCTTTAACAGGTTTCACACTAAAAACTAATTCATGCCCAGCTATTTGATCGAGAACAGATTTGCGTTTAATTGGATCAGACAGATCTGAAGGCACTCTAACTGTCTTATGAGTGTCAATTGCTGGGGTAGGTTTGGGAAGTTGAGGAAAATTCAACTGATAATTGTCAAGTTTCCCTGACATTTCAACAACCACTTGTTGTAGCTCATTAAACTTAGAGAGTAAAGAAATATAAGCATTTGCAGGGAGACATGACACCTGTAGGTCACTTTATCACAAACATAGGTACAAAAGTGTCGCTACTGTCAGGAAATCTTAACAGAGAAATAATGTCACTAAAATGATTAGACAGTACTTTGTTCCCCTTACGTACTGGGCAATCCCAGTACGTAAGGGGAAACTTTTAGTTTTTTTTACTATATTCACCTCAAAAAACTCCATACCATGTCTTTTGATAATATCCTCCTCAATTCCACTTAGCAAATTGCTTTGAATAAAATTCAGAACCGGAGAATATACATATTCAGGCGTTTCGTCAGAGCTTTTCATGGCTATCGCAATCACCACACAAATTAAAAGTCAATTTCAATTCAAGAAACAAATACTGAATTAATAAATATCTAAATATAGGTCAAACTAAAAGCAAAGTAGATTCCATTTTATGATCCTCTTAAAGTTAACTCAGGTCAACAACTCACTTGGAAAAAATTATGACCTCACCAAAATAAATCCAGACAGGAATAATATCCAATTCAATTTTTGGTGTTACCTCACTGAACTCTGAAACAAAACTGTGTTGCCACTTCTTTGCTAGAAGTGTTGCCACTTCTTTTTCATACATAGGCTTTCTCTTAATGTAGATAAATGTAAATTTCTTTCTTTTAATAACACTTCTAGCACTTCCATTCGCTGTAGTGGCTTTACTATCCCTCTCGTGGATTCTCTTCGATGGCTCGGTATTTCTATTTCTAATAGTCTTCCGAGCTTGCACCAGCGCACAGTCTCAGATATTAATATGAAAATTAAATTAGGATATGCTAAGATTGTTGCCAATAGAGGTAAATATAAGAAATTCGCGTTGACCAAGCTCTTCTCAACTTTTTGTGACCAATCAATTCTTTTTGCTTCTGGAATTTTTCTCCTCCATAAGAAAAATGAGTTAAAAAGAATCCGGATTAATTATCTTAGATTTTGTAAATTTTTGTTGTTTCTTCCACCTTTGACCAAAAACCGGGTAATTATTAATTTATTGTTCCTAATATTACTGAAAAACTGGAAGCACTACACAGAAAACTTTCAAATACTGTTTGTATCCTTTTTTCTCCGTACCATCACCTTATCAGATTTTTTCAGTCGTAAGTTTTTTTTTATTTGTTTATTTGTTTTTTATTTGTTTATTTGTTTTTCTCTGTTTGGTCACTCCTGTTTGGTCATTGTTTAGTATTGTAAAGAGTGAGTAAAAATCAAATAATGATAATAAATAATGACAGCGTGTGTCCATATTTCTGCTTATTATTGCTTATTAGATTCTGCAAGCTGTGATTTTTTTCTCTCTCCCTCTTTCCCCCTTCCTTTCATGTTATTTCTTTTTTGTTTTAGTTTCTTTTAAATTTTTATGTGTTACTCTGTAACTGGTAATCTTTGATTTCTATATTGATTTGTGTTGCATTTTATGTGTTTTTCCTCGTGATACTCCACGTATTGTACCTCTGTACAGTGTGGGTTGGAAATGAATAATAATAATAAGAAAGGTGTTAAAAGTGAGTGTGGTAATTATTGAGGCATAAGTCTGGTCTCTCTAGGTAGCAAATTACTTAATAATATGATACTTTTCAGACTGAGAGATGCCATAGACAAAGTTTTAAGAGAAGAACAGTGGGGTTTTAGAAAAGTTAGGGGATGCGTCGACCAAATTTTTGTTCTTAGGTTAATAATTGAGAAGTGCCTGAGTTGTCAAACACCTTTGGTCCTCAGTTCTATAGATTATGAGCAAGTGTTCAATTCTGTTGATAGAAGAGCCTTAGCAAAGGTTTTATCCTTGCATAGTATACCAGACAAATACATTAAAGTGATTATTGCTATGTACAGGAATAACACTGCTGCAGTTAAGGTAGGAAATGAGGTTAGTAGCTGGTTTTGTATTAAATCAGGAGTTAAGCAGGGTTGTGCTCTATCCCCCGTTATATGGATTATTCATTTGATTTGATTGGAATACTATTTTTCATTTGATTGGAATTTTAATGAAAACTACGTAGAAAATTTTCTTATCATAGAATATCATTGTACTAGGAGGGGATTTTCAAATATCTTAAGGATGAATCCCACTAGAGCCGTGATTCCCAATGTTTTGGGCATGGCAATATTTTGGTCGGTCATTGGATGGGCGTGCACCCTTTGGGTGACTACGGCTCCTCTCATTTGATCTGCCATCAGCTGTCCAATTACCCTGGAAAACGTATTAGAACACGTAATGAACCAGTTCATTACCACGAACTGGTTGATAATACGATACCTTTGTTTCTTTTTGTATGTGATTTGTTCTTCTTTTTTTTTCAGGCATTGACCTCTTATCGATCAACCTACAGGAATTGCTTGGAATCGAAAAATTGACCAAATCCTGCGGTGTAATTTTTATATTCCGTGGATGTGCCACCATGTTTGGATCCCCTTTAACGGGATTCATTTACGAAATTAGTGGATCTTACGACTATTCATTTTATTTAAGTGCAGCATTTATCTTTTTTTAAGGCATTTTATATTTAGTTATGATAATTCTTCACATGACCAAAAACCAAAAAGGACAAAAATCAGAAAACTAACGTGAAAACCATTTTCAATATTGAACGTTTAGAGTGTAAGCATTTTTACATAAATATTTGGGAAAATTACCTTTTCTTAAAGACCTTAGAAATATAATGTGTCTCTTAATAGCATACTAAATGCCGTAGAATTTTTTTGAAAGCATTGAAAAGAAGTTGAAAATTAACGTAAAATCTACCGCTATCTAGGACCTTTGTTTTAATATTGAATATTGAAGGTTTAATCATTTTTTTTTTCATATATATTGCTGAATATTCCCTCTTCGCAAAGATCTTGGAAGCATACTGTGTCGCTTAATAGCATGCTAAATCCCATAGAATGGGAGGAATGAAAATTTTTAGAGAATTCAACATTTTTGCAAGAATTGAAAATTAACGTAAAATTCATCGTCTTCTGTAAACCTTGTATGAGAAAAAACCTGAATTCACAAAAAATTTCTAAAAATAATTTTTTTTAGAAAACTTTGGATTTTCAAATAAATGAAGTAAATATTTTTCGTCCACCTTGGACAGCTTGGCTATGAACATAAGAGACTCGTTCCAGAACCGAATTATCATGATGATTTATGATAAATTATTCGTTATTACCTTCATACTAAAGTCACTGAAAACTACAAATTCAACTTTTTTTTTGTATTCATAATAAGTAAGGATCAGTAATTTTTCAGCTCTTGGTACTTCAGTACTAACAGTACTTCTACTAGCAACTCCTTCCAGAGTCAAGCAGCCTGAGGCCAGCACAACCGTTTATGATTCTACAGACCAATCTTTTTGAAGCTACCCTTTTTACACTCTCCCAAGAAGTTTCGGTTTTCTGAAAATCCTTCCTTGAAACCTCCTCCCATCCCCATTTGGGGGCCACCGACTTTTCGTCTGGCCCTATAAAGTTGGTCGAAAAGGATGATCTTTGGCAATTTACCATCCACAGAATGTGTCCCAGCCATTTCAAACTCTCACTCATTATAGCCCTAGACAGTGGGATAGAACCACATTTTTCATACAGCTTACTGTGTGAACGGGTACCCAAAATTATCCTTAGACAGCTCCTCTGGAAAACATCTAAAAACACCTCCTTCGTATTTGGGAGGGCCCATGTATTAGAACCTTGCTTGACCAAAACAATTTTTTCGTATTCTCCTGTATTTTGAAACGCAAATAATGACAAATTTATCATCATAATATTCTTGTGGAACGCAGTTTTGTTGAGAATGGCATTTTTGTTAATAACTGAAAACTCTATGGACGCTTAATCTTATTATCGTTCAAGGGCATTAAGTTTTTGCGATTCGACAAAAAATTTGAGGGTGGGGGGGGCGTTTTTAACCTAGAAACCCCCCCCCCTCCTTCCCCTGGGGTAATGCCTTGTTACAGTTACTCTTAAATATCGACAGAAGGAAATAATTTCCATAGAAAATTGTGGTTTTTGGTTCCAGGGCTGTTGTATTGAAAGTTAGCTATTTCTGATGTAATGCGTATAACTGTCTGTTCAGTTAAAAGTAGTTTTAAATTGTTGTATAATTATGATGGTAGCTCTTTATGCATTCGGTAGTTTGAAAAGGAAAGCCTGTGCCATGAGTTTTATTTATGTTTTAGTTCTGCAATATATCTGACTTCTTCTTAAAAGATAAAAAAATCCTCCTGTTAAAAATGAAAAACAAAACAAAAATCTGCTGTTACAAATGAAAGGGTTTGAATTTGATAAACTGATTTAAAACTTAGGCTAAATCAATAGCGATGAGTTAGCAGTATATTATCATCTAAACTTAAGCATGTTCCCCTTATGGCTTCTGGCCTTAGAATACATAAACCTCATTTATAGACCATTTTAAGTGAACCCTCCCTCTCCACTTCCTTACCATCAGCAATAATTGATAAATTTGTATTTGACAATTTTAAACTTTGCAACAAGCATTGGCGAAAAAATAGTACCTGTTAAAAAAAGGCTTCTTTAAAGTGATATTACCTTATGAATAAATATTAGTAAGTTAGTGATAATTGATATTAGTATAAAAGTAATAATTAATATTAATAGTCGAATACTAGTAATGATGATGCATTTGCCAGGGGCGTAACTTGCTATGGGACAGGAGTTAGGGGGTCAACTGCCGCTCCCAGACCTCGGTTTAGGATTGGCAGTTTATAGTACAGGTACTATAAAATTCCTTTATAGTACTTTTATATTAGCTTTATGGTACCAAATGGCTTATCATTTAGTTTTTACTGTCATTTTCACTTGATTTTGGAAAATTAGCTCCAACTTTGCCCCCCCCTCCCAGATTTTGACGAAATTATGCCTGTTGTATTTTCCCTAAGCAAGCTAAGTCTCCGCATTCTGTCACTATCATCAGCAATTGCAAAATATTTTTTATTTAAAGTTTAACACTTAAAGGCAATATTCTGTCAACGCTGTAATTGTTTGTAATGAAGCACCAAGTAAATAAATTATAAAAGTGGTGTAACGAGTGATAATAATGAGGAAAAGAGGGAATAATTAGAACTATGAAGCATGGTGGTTCATAGAGGAGGGAGTGATATGAATGAAACTATGTGGTGATGCTAGTGTATTGCAGGAAAGGACTAGTCAATTTGTGGTAATATGCTGAAATTTATATAATATATAATATGTAAGTAATATATGAGGATGAACAGTGGACCTATGCACTAAATGTGTATGCTCTCCAAATCAAAAGAATGTATATCATTGCTGTTGGGCCTAAAGGTCTTTTTTGACATTTTGAAACGTTTGAAATAATTGCCAAAAAGCTTCTGCAGAGCTGCATTCAAAGAGGGATGAGCCCGGTAATTTACAGCTCGGTAATTTGTAATTTTCCTGATAGTACTAGTAGTTCATGTTTTTCAGATATATTGTGGAACTGTTATTAGCTTTTATTTCCTTCATTTTATATCCTTTTTCGTCCTTTTACCCTTAGTATTTCGTGTTATTTATTTAAGTGTGCTTGTTTGCCCACCGAAGAGTGTTCTATAGATGACCTTTATTCATACTAATAAAATCAAATATTACCATTCCTTTGTTGAAGAAATTATTTACTTTTAACGAAACCAGAAATAAAATTGTAATTTCTGAGTTAGAACATAGTTTAGTTGTATAATTATATTGTCCCTTCTACGCCATAAGGGGACAAATGAAAAACTCTGAAGTTCTACAGGAGATGAAATTAAAGGTAAAGATCTAATGAAATAAAAGACCTGCTGCATGAGATTCATCAGTAATATACTATGTAATAGCCTGATTAAGGAAATCCGGGATTAAAAAATGTCAAAAGTTGTTGTCTATAACAATTACGGCTCTACAGTATTTTCAGTCAAAAGGTACACAAAATAAAAACCCTATCAAATAAAACCCGAAGAAAACCGATCAACAATGTCAGGATTAAACGTAGATGATTGTTTCCAACTGTTTGACGGATCATCCCCATCACTTAAATTAGCTCAAAAACAGAAGAAAAAAACACTTGTTTTCCTAAATGAAGATGAATAGGCTTTAAAATGTAGCTGCTTACCACGGGATTATAATCTTAGTTGTAAAGCAGCATCAACAGCTATAGTTGACAAAGGATCAATGTTATTTCTCACCAAGGAAAACAGTCTTGTGTCATGCTATAGTCTTGTGTCCATGGACAGTCTTGTGTCCATGTTATTTCTCATTAAGGAAAACAGTCTTGTGTCTATGCTGTAGGGACTAGACATAGAAGACAAAACAATTCTGAATACAAAAGCAAAAAAACAACATAAGCCTATAAGGTATTAACTGATATTTTTTTTTTTGCCTGTAAATTCTAAAAGTTATGCATATTTTCTTAACCGGTGCTATGGGTTTAGTGGATTGCCGTGGAATCCCTTAATGTATATGATTGTGTTTTATTACACTCTACAAACCTAATTTTTACAGGGCTTGAACACCGTGTCATATATGTAGAAAAATGGCCACTTTCAGTGTTTTTTTTTTTTTTTTTTTTTTTTTTTTTTTTTTTTTTTTTAGCAGAATTGCAGAATTAACCAAATTGTCAAGAATAGCAGAATTAACCAAATTGTCATCCGCACACCTTCTATATTATCTGAAATTCCTTCCACTTTTGACACTTGCTAATTCTTCTCGAGATAGAGCTGCCAAATTGTTTCTATTCGATTTGGCTGTTCGATTGCTAGTGGGGCCAATGGTGTAAATAGGGGATAAGGGCATTTATCCCTACTTAGATTTTGTTGTCCCCCCCACCCGAATTTTGAAAATATGTTTTTGGAGAATTTTCATTGAATTTCAGAAAAAACATAAAGGCCTTGTGTAATGCAGCTTATAATTGACAAAACCTGTTAATAGTGCAAGTATACTGTATTGGAGCTTAAGGAAGGATTCTTGGCCAACCTAAATTGGGTTGATGTCCCCAAGGATGGATACAAAATTGATGTTTAAGGGAGAAGGGCACCGGTAAAGTTTGTTTCCCCCTGGGAACACTTTGCCTCTTAATTAGTACAAGTTTTTACCTTGTGGGAGAACATGCCCCTAACCACCCCCTCAATCCATCTTTTCTAATTTAACAGGTTTTGCGCTTTTTTTTTCGTTTTTTATACTGAATTTTGTGCGAATAGGTTTGGTGGGGTCATAAATTATTTCCTCCATCCTTTCGATTCTGATGAATAGATAATTCTTTTGGGTTTTTCTTTGTTCTGATGGCTTTTTTTTAGCCGAAAAACCTTTTACTAGCCAAGTTGTCTATTATGGTTTGCCTCCCCGTAGTAGCGTAATATTTGTTGACATGAATATATATTGAGTCAGAGGTAATATATATTCATAGATTGAAAAAGAGGTCTGAAATATGGAAAAATAATTTCCATATTTTTGTATACTAATTTCCATATTTTTCATATATTGAAAATACGGAAAAAGAAGCATGTGCGTGATTTCGAATCTTGTTGATAGAAGAGCATTGAGGAACGTTTTGATACCAGTGCTCCCGGTAATTAACCACCATTTAATAAATATAAAATATGAACAGTTTTGTTGTTCGTTTAAAATCAATATTTAATAGGTAAATATTATCCTCTAAATAATTCAAGAATTACCCTAAATCTTTAAAGGTACATCATGACTACGCGTGCGGACTTGTGGGTGGGGGTGTTCTGGAGAGGCATCGGCCTAAAATCTTCAATTTTGAACCTACAATTGTGAGCATTAAAAGCCCAGGAATGACTTTAATCAAACAGTTCGTGGTACCGAACTGTAGGTAAGGAGCGACCCGGCTCAATAGTAACCGAAATTCTATAAACCGAAATTTTGATACAAATAGATGCATCAAAAGAATCAGATGTATATGCTGATTTTAAATATTTAAGTTTCATCAAGTTTAGTCTTACCCATCAAAAGTTACGTGCCTGAGATAAGTTGCCTTATTTTCAAAAAAAGGAGGAAACACCCCCTAAAGTCCCAGAATCTTAA
Organism: Artemia sp. Qi Xiang Cuo; assembly: GCF_049724085.1. Taxonomy (NCBI): domain Eukaryota; kingdom Metazoa; phylum Arthropoda; class Branchiopoda; order Anostraca; family Artemiidae; genus Artemia; species Artemia sp. Qi Xiang Cuo. The sequence continues at coordinate 104,281,053 of NC_142794.1, read as the reverse complement.
TGAAAATCACACCATATGATCCAGCGGATCAGAGAACCCTACTGTAGATGTTTCAAGCTCCTTTCAGTAAAAATGTGGGGTTTTGTAGTTTTTGCCAGAATAAAAGATTACTAAAGTCCTAGAATCTTAATGAAAATCACACCATATGATTTAGCAGATCAGAGAACCCTACTGTAGATGTTTCAAGCTCCTATCAGCAAAAATGTGGGGTTTTGTAGTTTTTTGCCAGAAGAAAGATAACGGATGCGTGTTTATTTGTTTTTTCTTTTTTCCCCAGGGGCGATCGTATCGACCCAGTGCTCCAAGAATGCCAAGAGAAGGCTCATTCAAACTGAAATAACGTTGTAGTGCTCTTTTTAAGTGACCAAAAAACTGGAAGGCAACTAGGCCCCCTCCCACGCTCATTATTTTCCCAAAGTCACCGGATAAAACTTTGAGATAGCCATTTTGTTCAGCATGGTCGAAAAATCTAATAACTACGTCTTTGAGGCCGACTTAATCCCCCATAGTTCCCGGGGAAGGGCTGCAAGTTACGAACTTAGCCCATTATTTACGTAAAGTATTGTTTATTGGGAACTATACAGGCGATATTACGGGGGATTTTTTCTGGTTGGGGGAGGGGTCAGAGGGATGGGTTTACGTGCGAGGATGTTTCCACGGAGGAATTTTTCATGGGGAAAGAGAATTTCCATGAAGTGGGCGAAGGAGCGACCCGGCTCAATAGTAACCGAAACTAAGAATACCAATAGACCATCGAAAGAATCGGGTTTTTATGCTGATCTTAAATATATGTTTCATCAAGTTTAGTCTTACCCATCAAAAGTTACGAGCTGGAGAATATTTGCCTTATTTTCGAAAAAAGGGGGAAACACACCCTAAAAGTCATAGAATTTAAATGAAAATCCCACCATCAGAATCAGCTTATCAGAGAACTCTGCTGTAGAGGTTTCAAGTTCCTATTTGCAAAAATGTGGAACTTTGTATTTTTGCCAGAAGAAAGATCACGGATGCATGTTTACTCCCCCGCCTCTTTTTTCTCAAAATCGTCCGATAAAAATTTTGAGATACCCATTCGTCCAAAATAAGAGTAAAATTGATATACAAATTTTGTTTTAATTATTTATGTACGGTGAGCCAAATTCAAAATCTGCATAAATTCAAAAACGTCAAAGAAATCAAATAAATTTTTTTTTCTAACTGAAAGTAAGGAGCGACACTAAAACTTAAAACGAACAGAAATTATTCCGTATATGAAATGGGCTGTCCCCTCCTTAGCGCTTCGTTCTTTACGCTAAATTTTGACTCTTTCTTACAACTCTACTTTTTAAAACAATAAACAACTCTAGGGTAAAGAGCGAGGCGCAGAGGAGGGGATAGCCCCCTTCATATACGGAATAATTTTGAGAAAGCCATTTAGCCAAAAAAGGTAATTTAGACATTTAGTCATTTAGCTAAAATTTATGCACGATGAGCCAAATCAAAAACCTGCATTAATTCAAAAACGTTCTGAAATTAAATTTAAAGAAAAAAAAAGTTTTTATTCAACTGAAAATAAGGAGCAATAATAAAAATCAAAGCAACCAGAAATTATTCCGTATATGAAAGGGGCTGTCCCCTCCTCAACGCCTCACTCTTTACGCTAAAGCTTGACTGTTTCTCATAATTCTACTTTTTAAAACAATAAAAAACTTTTAGCGTAAAGAGCGAGGCGTTGAGAAGGAACGGCCCGTTTCATATACGGAATAATTTCTCTTTGTTTTAAATTTTGATTTCACTCCTTACTTTCAGTTAAAAAAAAACTCGATTTTTTATTTATTTCGATAAGGCGGTGTGTAACCATCATACGCAAACGTCTTTATTTCAATATTGGTCTCATATTTGTAATTAGAAAGTACAGAAATCTTTGTAAGCGGATTTTGAGGAAATGAAACACTACTTAATGAAGACTAAGCGTTTTTACTGACTACCCTTCATTTTAACTTTGGGTCCTCCACTTATATAGGTAAAAATACTTATTTGATCTTGAAAGATTAACGCCCTGATTTCAACGCCAAGTGAGACAAGTTTGTAATTTGTGAACTAAATGCAGCCAGTCTCAAATTTTGACACCTATATTGGAATACTAGCCTAGATTTTCAATAAAAAAGCCAGAAATTCTTGAATTCAATTTTTGAGGTATCTTGATTTTAGATAATCATACTATATTCTTGATAAATCTTAGGAACGAACATTTAAAATTTCAAACCGTTCCTTAATAAATCCGAAATAACCATAAGTAAAAAGCGGTAAACCATTCTCATGTTTGGGAATTAGTGTGACCTACCAATAGATGGAGAAAGAGAGACCTACCAATGCTCTCTGAGATGAGTAATTGAAATAACTCTTTCAATGGGTGAAGAGAGAGAGAGAGAGAGAGAAAGAAAGAGAGAGATACTTACCAATGCTTTCTTAGATAAGTAAGTGACAAAAATCTTTCAATGGGTGAAGTCATTCCATTACGATCAGGTTAATGGGAGTACAGAGGGTATCGACAGATGCATGACTTAAATGAGTTGAATTAGCTCCGGCCCACGATCTCAAAGGCAATACCTGGCTCCTAATGTCTGACGGTGAGGGTTGTGCTCCAGCTGGTGAATGCCCAAGACGAGCTGCTGGCGACTGTCTGGGAAATCCTGAAAGATAATTTTATAGTTTTTGTTCTTAACTTGTTCAATATTTTTTAATATAACAAAATAAACAAGATTTTCGTCTACGAAAAGATTTATACCCGAACAAATTTGTCAGCAAAATGTAGTATACCTGAAAAGGAATACTTTATATCCTTAGTTTCTCATAATAATTTCTTAAGACAAAAGTTATTCAGAGGAGGCAAACATTATAGTCATTTTAGTGGTGCTAAGCTATGAAATGTCTGATAAGATAATAAATTTTACTTATTTTGTTCGATTAATCACATAGAAATTAATTGACAAGCCTTTTACCTGAAGAAAACGTTCTTCTTTTTCTTCAGATAGGATCAGAGCTCGCGCAAATTACAAACACGAAGGCTCAACAAAAACGTCATTTTGAGTTTTACTACCAGAAACATAGTTAAAAATAAAAAAGAGCAAAGGAAAAAAAAAGTCAACCGAAGAAGATGAAGAATTAGACAACATTTCAACTACAAAGATTAAAAAAATCATTGCTTGACTTTTTGTATGAAATAATAGATTAAAGTAGCATGGTGCAGTCTGATTGGTATTTCTTGAGTCTTACTAAAACCATCCACACCCTCAAGCTGATCCTCCCTATCAGAGTAGTTTAGAAAGCCGTTTTTGGAAATTATGCATGCTTTTTCCAAGACAACAATAAAAAAAAACATTTTCAGCAAGGAGCAACATTAATACATACACGAACAGAGATTATTCCATATATGAGGGGGGCTGCCCCTCCTCATTATCTTGCTCTTCACGCCAAAGATTTTTAGTGCTTTCAATAGGCTTCTTATTCTAATTAATTGGCCCTTGTGTTTCAGGAGTCGTTCTTAAAGATTAGTAACATTAACCTTAATGAATTTTTATATTTGGGCAACTGAATTTTATATAATTAGAATAAAAAGTCAATTTTTTTATCTATCTATTGCTTTTTATAGTTTTAATCGGACAGAGTTGCTCCTTGCTTACAGTTATGAAATTCTAAGATCTTAGGAAAAATCCAAAACAATGGCACCCTGGTGACAATTTCCCTCTTACCAGACCAGTGAAGAGAAAATTCTGGAGTTATTTTACTTTTTTTAGATTTCACTTTCAAAGTTATTTAATCTTTCTTGTCACGAAAAATATTACCCTTTAGTGTTTCCTCAAAAGACATCACTACTGCTACTACTATAGTAATAACTCATTGTTGGTCAAAAATCACTAAGGAATCAGCAGTATAATGCCGTGCATTTCTTTTCGAAATAATTCCAGGGGTTGTCACTGCTCAAAGGAAAATGTCTTAAGAAACGCAAATTTTTGCCACAAAATACTACTAACAACTCGCTGCAGCACAGAACCACTTGAGGCCAACAAAGCCACCCTCTTTAAACCCTCCCCTGAAGCTCCAATTTCCTTTTAATCTTTTCCTATGATAGTCTCCAACCCCAACCAGGGACGACCTGTTTTCGTTTAAACCTTGACGGTCTGCCGAAAAGGACAATCTTTGGCAATCTGTCACCCTTCATTCGTAGTACGTGCCTTGGCCATCACTACATTCCTCTCATTATAGTCCTAGAAAGTGGTATTGCACCACACTTTTCGCACAGCCTCTCGTTTGACATACCGTCAGTCAGTAGGGTACCTATAACAGTGCATAGGCAATTTCTCTGGAAAACATCTAGCAAATCTTCCTCCGTTTTTCGGGGCAACCATGGTCCGGAACAATACTTGACCGCTATCGTCGCTATAGCTTCCAAAATTCTATTCTTTGTTCGCAGACTCATCTTTTTATTTCTCCAAACTTTTTTCAGTTGTGAAAACCACCCTGGGCCTTGGCTATTCTACTTTTAACATCTCCAATACCCTAACCGTCTTTGCTAATAATTCTATCTATGTAAAACAAGCTGTCCACTTGATCCATCTTCTCGTTACCCGATATCACCTTTTTCAATTTCACTTATTCCTAGTGTTTGTGACTTAGTCTTCTTAAAATTAGTTTTTAAACCTATTGTTACACCCTGAACTAGCAAAACCTCTAAAAGTTCATTCATTTTGCTAACAATTTCATCTAGGATACTTAAATCTTTGGTATATTCTTAGTCCAGGAGACTTTTACTTCCTCATTTCATTCCATGTTCTCCCTTCGCCTTTGCTGTGCTCCTTAAGAAAAAGTCCATAAAATGATCTCTATAAATGGGATAGAACAACAGCCTGTTTAACTACTGATTTAATAAGAAACCACCCTCTAATCTTATTTCCTATCTTAACCGCAACAATGTTATTCTCGTACATAGCACTAATAACTTTAATGTGTTTGTATGATATACTATACAAGAATAAAACCTTCACTAAAGCTATTCTATCAACTGAATCAAACGCTTGCTCAAAATCTATGAAACTGAGGAGCAAAGGTATTTGATGACTCAGGCACGTCTTAATTAATAATCTAAGAGAAAAAATTTGGTCGAAACATACTCTATTCATTCTAAAACCGCACCGTTCTTCTCTTAAAACTTAAAACTATCTACAGCATCTCTAACTCTAAAAAATTTCATCACACTAAGTAATTTCCTACCTACAGAAACCAGGCTAACGCCTCTATAATTGCCAAACACACTCTTTATTGCCTTTTCTACAGAAGGGTTGGATTAAAGTATTTCTAAAATCATTAGGTACTTTCCCTTATTCAAAAATCATATTCGTAATCTTCAGTAAATAATAATATTTTCATGTGTAAGATAGATAAGTTTTAAGAGGTCTTGCGAGTTCAGGGTGCTAAGAACAAGTTGAAAATTAATTTTAAGAAGTCGCTAAGACTAGGAATAAGTGAAGGTGAAGCGGTGAAGTTTGTAACAGTAACAAGAAGATCGATCAAGTGAACAACTTCACTTACTTAGGTAGTAGTAGCATTAGTAAAGGTAGTGGGTGCAGTGAAGATGTTAAAAATAGAATGTCCAAGGCCTGGAGTGTTTAAGATACAATGATAACAGTGATCAAGTATGATTATGAAGCCTGGGCGCTCTGGAAAAAGAAGGAGGATTGGCTAGACGTTTTCCAGAGAAATTGCCAACGAATTGTTTTGGATACCCAACTGACTGAGTGTATCTCAAAGAGTAAGCTCTGCGAAAAATATAGTGAATCCCGCCTTCCAGGTATATGAGCAAAAGGTTAAGATATCGCGAACACGTTAAGCGGATGAAGGATAAGGAGGAGCGTGCGTAGCTGTGTTGGTCTTAGGTGACTTGGCACTGCAGTGGATTGTTAGTAGTAGTAATAGTAAAAAGAAGAAAAATTAAAATAAATAACCAAGTCCAACTGAAACTGAGCAGAAACTGAGCAGAGGAGTAGGGCTGACACTCCTTTTACCTTCCCAAATTAAAAACACAATTTGCACTTTACTGGAAACAAAATATATTTTAAATAGTTCAAAAATAATCCAAAATTATAAAGAATTTTAGGAATGATTATCAGTACATAGGTTAAACTGTCAATCAATATTCATTTATCCAGTAGTCTTGGTTATGGTGATAATGTTCTTACAATATGAGAGATAAAACACATAGCTTAAAAAAGGATCGTTTTCAGTGAAGAGCCAATTAAGTTCTTGTCTTTAGAAGACACAGGGGGCGTCAGCCCTTCTTCTTAGTTTCTGTTCGTTTTGGGTTTCATTTATTTATTGATGGTGGTTTATGCCAATTTTAAGCCTGAAAGAATATTTGACTGTATTTTTGCTCATCATTGGCTTAATGAAGCTCTTGAATTTTCTTTAAAAAACCTATTTTGTGGAAAAAGTTATTCAAATTAATCTTTCATCTAAAACTGAAGCAGGAAAAATAAAGATTAGGAATAACAGAAGCTAAAACGGACAAGCGGCAACAGCTGAAGGCACAGAGAAAGGGCTAAAATGGTCTGGTCTCATAAAAGATACTGCTGGTGATTGACCAAAATTTCCTGGATGTGGTTGTTGTATAAAGGCCGGACATGGTATAATTCCTTCTGCTGGTGACGGTGTAGGGTGGCTAATAGATGGTGGAGATGCTAATTGAAACACATTACCAGCAGAACTTGGGCCGTAATAATGGCCTTGAGAGGACTAGCTGGATTTTTCAGGAAAGAACTTCTTTGTGAAGGCGGAGCCTAAAAGAATTGCAGTAATTTATTGAAGAGCGGTTTGAATCCATCCTTTTCCGTTTGAATCAGAAAAAAAACATCTAAAATAGTGACGATTCTCAAATCTTTTTTTTCAATGGATCAAGTAGAGCCAATTTACCAGCAACTAACGGTGCATTATGGTTCATCTGCCTTTCACTTCAACATTATTAACAAGGTAAATGACATTGAAAACATTTGTCTAAATCCCTTTTTAAACCCAAATGAGGGTTAATCTTGAACCTTCATGGTGTAGCTGTCAAATACAGCATATATTATAGCCATTCTAAAGATATATTGATTTTTTCGATGTTTTAACTGTATTTTCCAAATAAAATCATGAAATAACGGGATATATATATATATATATATATATATATATATATATATATATATATATATATATATATATATATATATATATATATATATATATATATATATATATATATATATATATATATATATATATATATATATATATATATATATATATATATATATATATATATATATATATATATATATATATATATATATATATATATATATATATATATATATATATATATATATTATATTTATATAT